>NW_027442018.1:0-298264 GCF_048569485.1 Anomaloglossus baeobatrachus | reverse complement strand
GTTTAATTTACACATTGGACCATAGGAAAAATGACACTACAGCTACAGAGGTGACCGTCTGATAGCCCAGCTCGACTATCCATCTCTACTGAAGACCCTTTCAGCTTTTTGAGAGTTGGGTGGAGGACATCATCTCTTAAAATAGGGTCCCACAGCTGCACCCCATCAGTGTAAGCAGGACTCTTAGGACTCTTAGAAGAGTCAATGCTCTAAAACCATGGGGGGCGCTTAGCCCCCTCTCTTCGTCCCTGAGGATGATTTCATTTTTCAGGGATTAGAGAGGGTGGTCCTTGTGGTGGACTGCAGGTATGGAGAGCTGTTGTCATCGTATTAGATAGATAAGAATGATTATATGTATTGTAGAAATGTCTCCTATCATGTTCCCTAATTTTTTATTATGTCCACATCCTGGTCCCCATCTTGGACATCATAACAAACGTGCACTTTTTTGTTTAATTTACACATTGGACCATAGGAAAAATGACACTACAGCTACAGAGGTGACCGTCTGATAGCCCAGCTCGACTATCCATCTCTACTGAAGACCCTTTCAGCTTTTTGAGAGTTGGGTGGAGGACATCATCTCTGAAAATAGGGTCCCACAGCTGCACCCCATCAGTGTGAGCAGGACTCTTAGGACTCTTAGAAGAGTCAATGTTTTGAGACCATGGGGGGCGCTTAGCCCCCTCTCTTCGTCACTGAGGATGATTTCATTTTTCAGGGATTAGAGAGAGTGGTCCTTGTGGTGGACTGCAGGTATGGAGAGCTGTTGTGATCGTATTAGATAGATAAGAATGATTATATGTATTGTAGAAATGTCTCCTATCATGTTCCCTAATTTTTTATTATGTCCACATCCTGGTCCCCATCTTGGACATCATAACAAACGTGCACTTTTTTGTTTAATTTACACATTGGACCATAGGAAAAATGACACTACAGCTACAGAGGTGACCGTCTGATAGCCCAGCTCGACTATCCATCTCTACTGAAGACCCTTTCAGCTTTTTGAGAGTTGGGTGGAGGACATCATCTATGAAAATAGGGTCCCACAGCTGCACCCCATCAGTGTGAGCAGGACTCTTAGGACTCTTAGAAGAGTTAATGCTCTGAGACCATGGGGGCGCTTAGCCCCCTCTCTTCGTCACTGAGGATGATTTCATTTTTCAGGGATTAGAGAGGGTGGTCCTTGTGGTGGACTGCAGGTATGGAGAGCTGTTGTCATCGTATTAGATATTTCTACAATACATATAATCATTCTTATCTATCTAATACGATGACAACAGCTCTCCATACCTGCAGTCCACCACAAGGACCACCCTCTCTAATCCCTGAAAAATGAAATCATCCTCAGTGACGAAGAGAGGGGGCTAAGCGCCCCCATGGTCTCAGAGCATTAACTCTTCTAAGAGTCCTAAGAGTCCTGCTCACACTGATGGGGTGCAGCTGTGGGACCCTATTTTCAGAGATGATGTCCTCCACCCAACTCTCAAAAAGCTGAAAGGGTCTTCAGTAGAGATGGATAGTCGAGCTGGGCTATCAGACGGTCACCTCTGTAGCTGTAGTGTCATTTTTCCTATGGTCCAATGTGTAAATTAAACAAAAAAGTGCACGTTTGTTATGATGTCCAAGATGGGGACCAGGATGTGGACATAATAAAAAATTAGGGAACATGATAGGAGACATTTCTACAATACATATAATCATTCTTATCTATCTAATACGATCACAACAGCTCTCCATACCTGCAGTCCACCACAAGGACCACTCTCTCTAATCCCTGAAAAATGAAATCATCCTCAGTGACGAAGAGAGGGGGCTAAGCGCCCCCCATGGTCTCAAAACATTGACTCTTCTAAGAGTCCTAAGAGTCCTGCTCACACTGATGGGGTGCAGCTGTGGGACCCTATTTTCAGAGATTATGTCCTCCACCCAACTCTCAAAAAGCTGAAAGGGTCTTCAGTAGAGATGGATAGTCGAGCTGGGCTACCAGACGGTCACCTCTGTAGCTGTAGTGTCATTTTTCCTATGGTCCAATGTGTAAATTAAACAAAAAGTGCACGTTTGTTATGATTTCCAAGATGGGGACCAGGATGTGGACATAATAAAAAAATAGGGAACATGATAGGAGACATTTCTACAATACATATAATCATTCTTATCTATCTAATACGATGACAACAGCTCTCCATACCTGCAGTCCACCACAAGGACCACTCTCTCTAATCCCTGAAAAATGAAATCATCCTCAGTGACGAAGAGAGGGGGCTAAGCGCCCCCCATGGTCTCAAAACATTGACTCTTCTAAGAGTCCTAAGAGTCCTGCTCACACTGATGGGGTGCAGCTGTGGGACCCTATTTTCAGAGATGATGTCCTCCACCCAACTCTCAAAAAGCTGAAAGGGTCTTCAGTAGAGATGGATAGTCGAGCTGGGCTACCAGACGGTCACCTCTGTAGCTGTAGTGTCATTTTTCCTATGGTCCAATGTGTAAATTAAACAAAAAGTGCACGTTTGTTATGATTTCCAAGATGGGGACCAGGATGTGGACATAATAAAAAAATAGGGAAAATGATAGGAGACATTTCTACAATACATATAATCATTCTTATCTATCTAATACGATGACAACAGCTCTCCATACCTGCAGTCCACCACAAGGACCACCCTCTCTATTCCCTGAAAAGTGAAATCATCCTCAGTGACGAAGAGAGGGGGCTAAGCGCCCCCCATGGTCTCAAAACATTGACTCTTCTAAGAGTCCTAAGAGTCCTGCTCACACTGATGGGGTGCAGCTGTGGGACCCTATTTTCAGAGATGATGTTCTCCACCCAACTCTCAAAAAGCTGAAAGGGTCTTCAGTAGAGATGGATAGTCGAGCTGGGCTATCAGACGGTCACCTCTGTAGCTGTAGTGTCATTTTTCCTATGGTCCAATGTGTAAATTAAACAAAAAAGTGCACGTTTGTTATGATGTCCAAGATGGGGACCAGGATGTGGACATAATAAAAAATTAGGGAACATGATAGGAGACATTTCTACAATACATATAATCATTCTTATCTATTTAATACGATGACAACAGCTCTCCATACCTGCAGTCCACCACAAGGACCACCCTCTCTAATCCCTGAAAAATGAAATCATCCTCAGTGACGAAGAGAGGGGGCTAAGCGCCCCCCATGGTCTCAGAGCATTGACTCTTCTAAGAGTCCTAAGAGTCCTGCTCACACTGATGGGGTGCAGCTGTGGGACCCTATTTTCAGAGATGATGTCCTCCACCCAACTCTCAAAAAGCTGAAAGGGTCTTCAGTAGAGATGGATTGTCGAGCTGGGCTATCAGACGGTCACCTCTGTAGCTTTAGTGTCATTTTTCCTATGGTCCAATGTGTAAATTAAACAAAAAAGTGCACGTTTGTTATGATGTCCAAGATGGGGACCAGGATGTGGACATAATAAAAAATTAGGGAACATGATAGGAGACATTTCTACAATACATATAATCATTCTTATCTATCTAATACGATGATAACAGCTCTCCATACCTGCAGTCCACCACAAGGACCACCCTCTCTAATCCCTGAAAAATGAAATCATCCTCAGTGACGAAGAGAGGGGGCTAAGTGCCCCCAATGGTCTCAGAGCATTGACTCTTCTAAGAGTCCTAAGAGTCCTGCTCACACTGATGGGGTGCAGCTGTGGGACCCTATTTTCAGAGATGATGTCCTCCACCCAACTCTCAAAAAGCTGAAAGGGTCTTCAGTAGAGATGGATAGTTGAGCTGGGCTATCAGACGGTCACCTCTGTAGCTGTAGTGTCATTTTTCCTATGGTCCAATGTGTAAATTAAACAAAAAAGTGCACGTTTGTTATGATGTCCAAGATGGGGACCAGGATGTGGACATAATAAAAAATTAGGGAACATGATAGGAGACATTTCTAAAATACATATAATCATTCTTATCTATCTAATACGATGACAACAGCTCTCCATACCTGCAGTCCACCACAAGGACCACCCTCTCTAATCCCTGAAAAATGAAATCATCCTCAGTGACGAAGAGAGGGGGCTAAGCGCCCCCATGGTCTCAGAGCATTAACTCTTCTAAGAGTCCTAAGAGTCCTGCTCACACTGATGGGGTGCAGCTGTGGGACCCTATTTTCAGAGATGATGTCCTCCACCCAACTCTCAAAAAGCTGAAAGGGTCTTCAGTAGAGATGGATGGTCGAGCTGGGCTATCAGACGGTCACCTCTGTAGCTGTAGTGTCATTTTTCCTATGGTCCAATGTGTAAATTAAACAAAAAAGTGCACGTTTGTTATGATGTCCAAGATGGGGACCAGGATGTGGACATAATAAAAAATTAGGGAACATGATAGGAGACATTTCTACAATACATATAATCATTCTTATCTATCTAATACGATTACAACAGCTCTACATACCTGCAGTCCACCACAAGGACCACCCTCTCTAATCCCTGAAAAATGAAATCATCCTCAGTGACGAAGAGAGGGGGCCAAGCGCCCCCCATGGTACCAGAGCATTGACTCTTCTAAGAGTCCTAAGAGTCCTGCTCACACTGATGGGGTGAAGCTGTGGGACCCTATTTTCAGAGATGATGTCCTCCACCCAACTCTCAAAAAGCTGAAAGGGTCTTCAGTAGAGATGGATAGTCGAGCTGGGCTATCAGACGGTCACCTCTGTAGCTGTAGTGTCATTTTTCCTATGGTCCAATGTGTAAATTAAACAAAAAAGTGCACGTTTGTTATGATGTCCAAGATGGGGACCAGGATGTGGACATAATAAAAAATTAGGGAACATGATAGGAGACATTTCTACAATACATATAATCATTCTTATCTATCTAATACGATGATAACAGCTCTCCATACCTGCAGTCCACCACAAGGACCACCCTCTCTAAACCCTGAAAAATGAAATCATCCTCAGTGACGAAGAGAGGGGGCTCAGTGCCCCCAATGGTCTCAGAGCATTGACTCTTCTAAGAGTCTTAAGAGTCCTGCTCACACTGATGGGGTGCAGCTGTGGGACCCTATTTTCAGAGATGATGTCCTCCACCCAACTCTCAAAATGCTGAAAGGGTCTTCAGTAGAGATGGATAGTCGAGCTGGGCTATCAGACGGTCACCTCTGTAGCTGTAGTGTCATTTTTCCTATGGTCCAATGTGTAAATTAAACAAAAAAGTGCACGTTTGTTATGATGTCCAAGATGGGGACCAGGATGTGGACATAATAAAAAATTAGGGAACATGATAGGAGACATTTCTACAATACATATAATCATTCTTATCTATCTAATACGATGACAACAGCTCTCCATACCTGCAGTCCACCACAAGGACCACCCTCTCTAATCCCTGAAAAATGAAATCATCCTCAGTGACGAAGAGAGGGGGCTAAGCGCCCCCATGGTCTCAGAGCATTAACTCTTCTAAGAGTCCTAAGAGTCCTGCTCACACTGATGGGGTGCAGCTGTGGGACCCTATTTTCAGAGATGATGTCCTCCACCCAACTCTCAAAAAGCTGAAAGGGTCTTCAGTAGAGATGGATAGTCGAGCTGGGCTATCAGACGGTCACCTCTGTAGCTGTAGTGTCATTTTTCCTATGGTCCAATGTGGAAATTAAACAAAAAAGTGCACGTTTGTTATGATGTCCAAGATGGGGACCAGGATGTGGACATAATAAAAAATTAGGGAACATGATAGGAGACATTTCTACAATACATATAATCATTCTTATCTATCTAATACGATTACAACAGCTCTACATACCTGCAGTCCACCACAAGGACCACCCTCTCTAATCCCTGAAAAATGAAATCATCCTCAGTGACGAAGAGAGGGGGCCAAGCGCCCCCCATGGTACCAGAGCATTGACTCTTCTAAGAGTCCTAAGAGTCCTGCTCACACTGATGGGGTGAAGCTGTGGGACCCTATTTTCAGAGATGATGTCCTCCACCCAACTCTCAAAAAGCTGAAAGGGTCTTCAGTAGAGATGGATAGTCGAGCTGGGCTATCAGACGGTCACCTCTGTAGCTGTAGTGTCATTTTTCCTATGGTCCAATGTGTAAATTAAACAAAAAAGTGCACGTTTGTTATGATGTCCAAGATGGGGACCAGGATGTGGACATAATAAAAAATTAGGGAACATGATAGGAGACATTTCTACAATACATATAATCATTCTTATCTATCTAATACGATGATAACAGCTCTCCATACCTGCAGTCCACCACAAGGACCACCCTCTCTAAACCCTGAAAAATGAAATCATCCTCAGTGACGAAGAGAGGGGGCTCAGTGCCCCCAATGGTCTCAGAGCATTGACTCTTCTAAGAGTCTTAAGAGTCCTGCTCACACTGATGGGGTGCAGCTGTGGGACCCTATTTTCAGAGATGATGTCCTCCACCCAACTCTCAAAATGCTGAAAGGGTCTTCAGTAGAGATGGATAGTCGAGCTGGGCTATCAGACGGTCACCTCTGTAGCTGTAGTGTCATTTTTCCTATGGTCCAATGTGTAAATTAAACAAAAAAGTGCACGTTTGTTATGATGTCCAAGATGGGGACCAGGATGTGGACATAATAAAAAATTAGGGAACATGATAGGAGACATTTCTACAATACATATAATCATTCTTATCTATCTAATACGATGACAACAGCTCTCCATACCTGCAGTCCACCACAAGGACCACCCTCTCTAATCCCTGAAAAATGAAATCATCCTCAGTGACGAAGAGAGGGGGCTAAGCGCCCCCATGGTCTCAGAGCATTAACTCTTCTAAGAGTCCTAAGAGTCCTGCTCACACTGATGGGGTGCAGCTGTGGGACCCTATTTTCAGAGATGATGTCCTCCACCCAACTCTCAAAAAGCTGAAAGGGTCTTCAGTAGAGATGGATAGTCGAGCTGGGCTATCAGACGGTCACCTCTGTAGCTGTAGTGTCATTTTTCCTATGGTCCAATGTGGAAATTAAACAAAAAAGTGCACGTTTGTTATGATGTCCAAGATGGGGACCAGGATGTGGACATAATAAAAAATTAGGGAACATGATAGGAGCCATTTCTACAATACATATAATCATTCTTATCTATCTAATACGATGACAACAGCTCTCCATACCTGCAGTCCACCACAAGGACCACCCTCTCTAATCCCTGAAAAATGAAATCATCCTCAGTGACGAAGAGAGGGGGCGAAGCGCCCCCCATGGTACCAGAGCATTGACTCTTCTAAGAGTCCTAAGAGTCCTGCTCACACTGATGGGGTGAAGCTGTGGGACCCTATTTTCAGAGATGATGTCCCCCACCCAACTCTCAAAAAGCTGAAAGGGTCTTCAGTAGAGATGGATAGTCGAGCTGGGCTATCAGACGGTCACCTCTGTAGCTGTAGTGTCATTTTTCCTATGGTCCAATGTGTAAATTAAACAAAAAAGTGCACGTTTGTTATGATGTTCAAGATGGGGACCAGGATGTGGACATAATAAAAAGTTAGGGAACATGATAGGAGACATTTCTACAATACATATAATCATTCTTATCTATCTAATACGATCACAACAGCTCTCCATACCTGCAGTCCACCACAAGGACCACTCTCTCTAATCCCTGAAAAATGAAATCATCCTCAGTGACGAAGAGAGGGGGCTAAGCGCCCCCCATGGTCTCAGAGCATTGACTCTTCTAAGAGTCCTAAGATTCCTGCTCACACTGATGGGGTGCAGCTGTGGGACCCTATTTTCAGAGATGATGTCCTCCACCCAACTCTCAAAAAGCTGAAAGGGTCTTCAGTAGAGATGGATAGTCGAGCTGGGCTATCAGACGGTCACCTCTGTAGCTGTAGTGTCATTTTTTCTATTGTCCAATTTGTAAATTAAACAAAAAAGTGCACGTTTGTTATGATTTCCAAGATGGGAACCAGGATGTGGACATAATAAAAAAATAGGGAACATGATAGGAGACATTTCTACAATACATATAATCATTCTTATCTATCTAATACGATGACAACAGCTCTCCATACCTGCAGTCCACCACAAGGACCACCCTCTCTATTCCCTGAAAAGTGAAATCATCCTCAGTGACGAGGAGAGGGGGCTAAGCGCCCCCCATGGTCTCAGAGCATTGACTCTTCTAAGAGTCCTAAGAGTCCTGCTCACACTGATGGGGTGCAGCTGTGGGACCCTATTTTCAGAGATGATGTTCTCCACCCAACTCTCAAAAAGTTGAAAGGGTCTTCAGTAGAGATGGATAGTCGAGCTGGGCTATCAGACGGTCACCTCTGTAGCTGTAGTGTCATTTTTCCTATGGTCCAATGTGTAAATTAAACAAAAAAGTGCACGTTTGTTATGATGTCCAAGATGGGGACCAGGATGTGGACATAATAAAAAATTAGGGAACATGATAGGAGACATTTCTACAATACATATAATTATTCTTATCTATTTAATACGATGACAACAGCTCTCCATACCTGCAGTCCACCACAAGGACCACCCTCTCTAATCCCTGAAAAATGAAATCATCCTCAGTGATGAAGAGAGGGGGCTAAGCGCCCCCCATGGTCTCAGAGCATTGACTCTTCTAAGAGTCCTAAGAGTCCTGCTTACACTGATGGGGTGCAGCTGTGGGACCCTATTTTAAGAGATGATGTCCTCCACCCAACTCTCAAAAAGCTGAAAGGGTCTTCAGTAGAGATGGATAGTCGAGCTGGGCTATCAGACGGTCACCTCTGTAGCTGTAGTGTCATTTTTCCTATGGTCCAATGTGTAAATTAAACAAAAAAGTGCACGTTTGTTATGATGTCCAAGATGGGGACCAGGATGTGGACATAATAAAAAATTAGGGAACATGATAGGAGACATTTCTACAATACATATAATCATTCTTATCTATTTAATACGATGACAACAGCTCTCCATACCTGCAGTCCACCACAAGGACCACCCTCTCTAATCCCTGAAAAATGAAATCATCCTCAGTGACGAAGAGAGGGGGCTAAGCGCCCCCCATGGTCTCAGAGCATTGACTCTTCTAAGAGTCCTAAGAGTCCTGCTCACACTGATGGGGTGCAGCTGTGGGACCCTATTTTCAGAGATGATGTCCTCCACCCAACTCTCAAAAAGCTGAAAGGGTCTTCAGTAGAGATGGATTGTCGAGCTGGGCTATCAGACGGTCACCTCTGTAGCTGTAGTGTCATTTTTCCTATGGTCCAATGTGTAAATTAAACAAAAAAGTGCACGTTTGTTATGATGTCCAAGATGGGGACCATGATGTGGACATAATAAAAAATTAGGGAACATGATAGGAGACATTTCTACAATACATATAATCATTCTTATCTACCTAATACGATGATAACAGCTCTCCATACCTGCAGTCCACCACAAGGACCACCCTCTCTAATCCCTGAAAAATGAAATCATCCTCAGTGACGAAGAGAGGGGGCTAAGTGCCCCCAATGGTCTCAGAGCATTGACTCTTCTAAGAGTCCTAAGAGTCCTGCTCACACTGATGGGGTGCAGCTGTGGGACCCTATTTTCAGAGATGATGTCCTCCACCCAACTCTCAAAAAGCTGAAAGGGTCTTCAGTAGAGATGGATAGTCGAGCTGGGCTATCAGACGGTCACCTCTGTAGCTGTAGTGTCATTTTTCCTATGGTCCAATGTGTAAATTAAACAAAAAAGTGCACGTTTGTTATGATGTCCAAGATGGGGACCAGGATGTGGACATAATAAAAAATTAGGGAACATGATAGGAGACATTTCTACAATACATATAATCATTCTTATCTATCTAATACGATGATAACAGCTCTCCATACCTGCAGTCCACCACAAGGACCACCCTCTCTAATCCCTGAAAAATGAAATCATCCTCAGTGACGAAGAGAGGGGGCCAAGCGCCCCCCATGGTACCAGAGCATTGACTCTTCTAAGAGTCCTAAGAGTCCTGCTCACACTGATGGGGTGAAGCTGTGGGACCCTATTTTCAGAGATGATGTCCTCCACCCAACTCTCAAAAAGCTGAAAGGGTCTTCAGTAGAGATGGATAGTCGAGCTGGGCTATCAGACGGTCACCTCTGTAGCTGTAGTGTCATTTTTCCTATGGTCCAATGTGTAAATTAAACAAAAAAGTGCACGTTTGTTATGATGTCCAAGATGGGGACCAGGATGTGGACATAATAAAAAATTAGGGAACATGATAGGAGACATTTCTACAATACATATAATCATTCTTATCTATCTAATACGATGATAACAGCTCTCCATACCTGCAGTCCACCACAAGGACCACCCTCTCTAAACCCTGAAAAATGAAATCATCCTCAGTGACGAAGAGAGGGGGCTCAGTGCCCCCAATGGTCTCAGAGCATTGACTCTTCTAAGAGTCTTAAGAGTCCTGCTCACACTGATGGGGTGCAGCTGTGGGACCCTATTTTCAGAGATGATGTCCTCCACCCAACTCTCAAAATGCTGAAAGGGTCTTCAGTAGAGATGGATAGTCGAGCTGGGCTATCAGACGGTCACCTCTGTAGCTGTAGTGTCATTTTTCCTATGGTCCAATGTGTAAATTAAACAAAAAAGTGCACGTTTGTTATGATGTCCAAGATGGGGACCAGGATGTGGACATAATAAAAAATTAGGGAACATGATAGGAGACATTTCTACAATACATATAATCATTCTTATCTATCTAATACGATGACAACAGCTCTCCATACCTGCAGTCCACCACAAGGACCACCCTCTCTAATCCCTGAAAAATGAAATCATCCTCAGTGACGAAGAGAGGGGGCTAAGCACCCCCATGGTCTCAGAGCATTAACTCTTCTAAGAGTCCTAAGAGTCCTGCTCACACTGATGGGGTGCAGCTGTGGGACCCTATTTTCAGAGATGATGTCCTCCACCCAACTCTCAAAAAGCTGAAAGGGTCTTCAGTAGAGATGGATAGTCGAGCTGGGCTATCAGACGGTCACCTCTGTAGCTGTAGTGTCATTTTTCCTATGGTCCAATGTGGAAATTAAACAAAAAAGTGCACGTTTGTTATGATGTCCAAGATGGGGACCAGGATGTGGACATAATAAAAAATTAGGGAACATGATAGGAGACATTTCTACAATACATATAATCATTCTTATCTATCTAATACGATGACAACAGCTCTCCATACCTGCAGTCCACCACAAGGACCACCCTCTCTAATCCCTGAAAAATGAAATCATCCTCAGTGACGAAGAGAGGGGGCGAAGCGCCCCCCATGGTACCAGAGCATTGACTCTTCTAAGAGTCCTAAGAGTCCTGCTCACACTGATGGGGTGAAGCTGTGGGACCCTATTTTCAGAGATGATGTCCCCCACCCAACTCTCAAAAAGCTGAAAGGGTCTTCAGTAGAGATGGATAGTCGAGCTGGGCTATCAGACGGTCACCTCTGTAGCTGTAGTGTCATTTTTCCTATGGTCCAATGTGTAAATTAAACAAAAAAGTGCACGTTTGTTATGATGTTCAAGATGGGGACCAGGATGTGGACATAATAAAAAGTTAGGGAACATGATAGGAGACATTTCTACAATACATATAATCATTCTTATCTATCTAATACGATCACAACAGCTCTCCATACCTGCAGTCCACCACAAGGACCACTCTCTCTAATCCCTGAAAAATGAAATCATCCTCAGTGACGAAGAGAGGGGGCTAAGCGCCCCCCATGGTCTCAGAGCATTGACTCTTCTAAGAGTCCTAAGATTCCTGCTCACACTGATGGGGTGCAGCTGTGGGACCCTATTTTCAGAGATGATGTCCTCCACCCAACTCTCAAAAAGCTGAAAGGGTCTTCAGTAGAGATGGATAGTCGAGCTGGGCTATCAGACGGTCACCTCTGTAGCTGTAGTGTCATTTTTTCTATTGTCCAATTTGTAAATTAAACAAAAAAGTGCACGTTTGTTATGATTTCCAAGATGGGAACCAGGATGTGGACATAATAAAAAAATAGGGAACATGATAGGAGACATTTCTACAATACATATAATCATTCTTATCTATCTAATACGATGACAACAGCTCTCCATACCTGCAGTCCACCACAAGGACCACCCTCTCTATTCCCTGAAAAGTGAAATCATCCTCAGTGACGAGGAGAGGGGGCTAAGCGCCCCCCATGGTCTCAGAGCATTGACTCTTCTAAGAGTCCTAAGAGTCCTGCTCACACTGATGGGGTGCAGCTGTGGGACCCTATTTTCAGAGATGATGTTCTCCACCCAACTCTCAAAAAGTTGAAAGGGTCTTCAGTAGAGATGGATAGTCGAGCTGGGCTATCAGACGGTCACCTCTGTAGCTGTAGTGTCATTTTTCCTATGGTCCAATGTGTAAATTAAACAAAAAAGTGCACGTTTGTTATGATGTCCAAGATGGGGACCAGGATGTGGACATAATAAAAAATTAGGGAACATGATAGGAGACATTTCTACAATACATATAATTATTCTTATCTATTTAATACGATGACAACAGCTCTCCATACCTGCAGTCCACCACAAGGACCACCCTCTCTAATCCCTGAAAAATGAAATCATCCTCAGTGATGAAGAGAGGGGGCTAAGCGCCCCCCATGGTCTCAGAGCATTGACTCTTCTAAGAGTCCTAAGAGTCCTGCTCACACTGATGGGGTGCAGCTGTGGGACCCTATTTTCAGAGATGATGTCCTCCACCCAACTCTCAAAAAGCTGAAAGGGTCTTCAGTAGAGATGGATAGTCGAGCTGGGCTATCAGACGGTCACCTCTGTAGCTGTAGTGTCATTTTTCCTATGGTCCAATGTGTAAATTAAACAAAAAAGTGCACGTTTGTTATGATGTCCAAGATGGGGACCAGGATGTGGACATAATAAAAAATTAGGGAACATGATAGGAGACATTTCTACAATACATATAATCATTCTTATCTATCTAATACGATGACAACAGCTCTCCATACCTGCAGTCCACCACAAGGACCACCCTCTCTAATCCCTGAAAAATGAAATCATCCTCAGTGACGAAGAGAGGGGGCTAAGCGCCCCCCATGGTTTTAGAGCATTGACTCTTCTAAGAGTCCTAAGAGTCCTGCTTACACTGATGGGGTGCAGCTGTGGGACCCTATTTTAAGAGATGATGTCCTCCACCCAACTCTCAAAAAGCTGAAAGGGTCTTCAGTAGAGATGGATAGTCGAGCTGGGCTATCAGACGGTCACCTCTGTAGCTGTAGTGTCATTTTTCCTATGGTCCAATGTGTAAATTAAACAAAAAAGTGCACGTTTGTTATGATGTCCAAGATGGGGACCAGGATGTGGACATAATAAAAAATTAGGGAACATGATAGGAGACATTTCTACAATACATATAATCATTCTTATCTATTTAATACGATGACAACAGCTCTCCATACCTGCAGTCCACCACAAGGACCACCCTCTCTAATCCCTGAAAAATGAAATCATCCTCAGTGACGAAGAGAGGGGGCTAAGCGCCCCCCATGGTCTCAGAGCATTGACTCTTCTAAGAGTCCTAAGAGTCCTGCTCACACTGATGGGGTGCAGCTGTGGGACCCTATTTTCAGAGATGATGTCCTCCACCCAACTCTCAAAAAGCTGAAAGGGTCTTCAGTAGAGATGGATAGTCGAGCTGGGCTATCAGACGGTCCCCTCTGTAGCTGTAGTGTCATTTTTCCTATGGTCCAATGTGTAAATTAAACAAAAAAGTGCACGTTTGTTATGATGTCCAAGATGGGGACCAGGATGTGGACATAATAAAAAATTAGGGAACATGATAGGAGACATTTCTACAATACATATAATCATTCTTATCTATCTAATACGATGATAACAGCTCTCCATATCTGCAGTCCACCACAAGGACCACCCTCTCTAATCCCTGAAAAATGAAATCATCCTCAGTGATGAAGAGAGGGGGCTAAGTGCCCCCAATGGTCTCAGAGCATTGACTCTTCTAAGAGTCCTAAGAGTCCTGCTCACACTGATGGGGTGCAGCTGTGGGACCCTATTTTCAGAGATGATGTCCTCCACCCAACTCTCAAAAAGCTGAAAGGGTCTTCAGTAGAGATGGATAGTCGAGCTGGGCTATCAGACGGTCACCTCTGTAGCTGTAGTGTCATTTTTCCTATGGTCCAATGTGTAAATTAAACAAAAAAGTGCACGTTTGTTATGATGTCCAAGATGGGGACCAGGATGTGGACATAATAAAAAATTAGGGAACATGATAGGAGACATTTCTACAATACATATAATCATTCTTATCTATCTAATACGATGACAACAGCTCTCCATACCTGCAGTCCACCACAAGGACCACCCTCTCTAATCCCTGAAAAATGAAATCATCCTCAGTGACGAAGAGAGGGGGCTAAGCGCCCCCATGGTCTCAGAGCATTAACTCTTCTATGAGTCCTAAGAGTCCTGCTCACACTGATGGGGTGAAGCTGTGGGACCCTATTTTCAGAGATGATGTCCTCCACCCAACTCTCAAAAAGCTGAAAGGGTCTTCAGTAGAGCTCGACTATCCATCTCTACTGAAGACCCTTTCAGCTTTTTGAGAGTTGGGTGGAGGACATCATCTCTGAAAATAGAGTGTGTGTCTGGGTCGCTGTGACAGTTTACAGGACATAACTCAGGGCACCTAGACAGAAGGCAGAGGGACTACTTTCTATTTCTGGTGTAGAGCTTAGTACAATATATATATATATATATACTATTACATGTGACACATGTACCTTGTATTACCATTATTCGCTGTATATGAACCCCTTTTCTCCGGGCATTATTTGTCTATAGGATTTTTCACGAACCTGAGGCAACTGAGAACCCTTCAGTGAAGGAATTCCACTAACCCTCACAATACCAACCAGGGGCCTCCCTGCAGTAACTCAGGTAGTTGTACCCATTCTCTTTCCGCATTCTATGTGTTCTTCTTTCTTCTTTTTTTTTCTTTTTTCTTCTTTTTATTTCTATCATGTAGTTCAGGGGTTTATAGATATATGTCCTGCATTTCATATTTCCTTTAGTGGTGCTTCTTACCCATTCTCATATCATTTACCCTAGTATTTCATGATCCTGAGGCGACTGAGAACCCTTTAATAAAGGAATCCTTTTTCACCTGAATTGTCAAGTGATACTTACCAGTGACTATCACGTAATGTTACAGGTAGTTCCATTTTCTTCCTCTTCTTTCTCTCCTTTCTTCTTTGTCACACGGTCCATTGTGTTATAGCCCACGTGTCATGATAACACTTGTACCATCTTTTCATTTAGATTCCACCTACAATTATTTACCGATTCCAGTTCTGGAATAGGCTTTCATCATCTACTCACTAGAATTCTCAAGTGCATAAGGTACTGAGACATATACATGTTCACACCATTATAAAGAACAAAGTATAAACATTGAGGTTTTTCTCACACCCATGTTCCTGTGTTCTTTGATATGATATGTGTTCATTTCCTTCACTATATAGGATTGCAAGTTTTCCATTTGTACCTTAATGGCAATGACGCTATACAATTGAGCACATATCATCCTGTTATCCATATAGGTGTGTATTTACCTGCTTGACTATTTTTGGTTGTTTGATCCAGAATGTTTCTCCAGATAGGTCATGTGGAAATTTTCTTTCCTCAGTACAAATGTTTTCACTATGGCTTTGGAAAAATTTTTTGTATGTGCCTCATGGTCATTTGACCCATTGTACTCTCAAGTAGCAATATATTGTACTGTTATGTTGTACTATGTACTAATTACGTGTTTATATGGTTTTGTAACCCTTTATGATCTTAGATAACTTTATCCTTGATAAAGACCTAAAAACAAGGTCGAAACGTTGGATGAATTATCCTTTTGCACAAATAAAGAATTTTCAGCATTCCAAGAGTTCTTTTCTTACGTTATTAATCACTATAGTGTACCAGAGCTATTTCTTTTGAATTGACTCTTATTTTTTCTGAGCACCTGCTATATACACAGTGAGCCAGACATATTCAATTTTCATTCAGAAGGCAGAGGGAAGCCTTAGCAGCTGAGCATATATCTTTGCTTGTGAGCATTAGAACAGGCCGGCGATTACAGGGTAACATGAAAAATGTCCAGCTTGCATTATGACTAGAACATGACAATATCCTTTTAAGTACTAACCTATGATGCGTTCCTAAGCAGTTGATGTTATATGTTCTACATTTCATTTTCTGCATACTTTACAAGTAGTAGAATTTGCTTTGATATAGGCAACTGGATTTTCACAATGAAAAGGCAAAGGATAACGCCCGAAAAAGACGCCATACATTATGTCAGTGCCATCACTGACAAACCTGGATTGACCATGAAATACGGTATGGAGAGCTGTTGTCATCGTATTAGATAGATAAGAATGATTATATGTATTGTAGAAATGTCTCCTATCATGTTCCCTAATTTTTTATTATGTCCACATCCTGGTCCCCATCTTGGACATCATAACAAACGTGCACTTTTTTGTTTAATTTACACATTGGACCATAGGAAAAATGACACTACAGCTACAGAGGTGACCGTCTGATAGCCCAGCTCGACTATCCATCTCTACTGAAGACCCTTTCAGCTTTTTGAGAGTTGGGTGGAGGACATCATCTCTGAAAATAGGGTCCCACAGCTGCACCCCATCAGTGTGAGCAGGACTCTTAGGACTCTTAGAAGAGTCAATGCTCTGAGACCATGGGGGGCGCTTAGCCCCCTCTCTTCGTCACTGAGGATGATTTCATTTTTCAGGGATTAGAGAGGGTGGTCCTTGTGGTGGACTGCAGGTATGGAGAGCTGTTGTCATCGTATTAAATAGATAAGAATGATTATATGTATTGTAGAAATGTCTCCTATCATGTTCCCTAATTTTTTATTATGTCCACATCCTGGTCCCCATCTTGGACATCATAACAAACGTGCACTTTTTTGTTTAATTTACACATTGGACCATAGGAAAAATGACACTACAGCTACAGAGGTGACCGTCTGATAGCCCAGCTCGACTATCCATCTCTACTGAAGACCCTTTCAGCTATTTGAGAGTTGGGTGGAGAACATCATCTCTGAAAATAGGGTCCCACAGCTGCACCCCATCAGTGTGAGCAGGACTCTTAGGACTCTTAGAAGAGTCAATGCTCTGAGACCATGGGGGGCGCTTAGCCCCCTCTCTTCGTCACTGAGGATGATTTCACTTTTCAGGGAATAGAGAGGGTGGTCCTTGTGGTGGACTGCAGGTATGGAGAGCTGTTGTCATCGTATTAGATAGATAAGAATGATTATATGTATTGTAGAAATGTCTCCTATCATGTTCCCTATTTTTTTATTATGTCCACATCCTGGTCCCCATCTTGGACATCATAACAAACGTGCACTTTTTTGTTTAATTTACACATTGGACCATAGGAAAAATGACACTACAGCTACAGAGGTGACCGTCTGATAGCCCAGCTCGACTATCCATCTCTACTGAAGACCCTTTCAGCTTTTTGAGAGTTGGGTGGAGGACATCATCTCTGAAAATAGGGTCCCACAGCTTCACCCCATCAGTGTGAGCAGGATTCTTAGGACTCTTAGAAGAGTCAATGCTCTGGTACCATGGGGGGCACTTGGCCCCCTCTCTTCGTCACTGAGGATGATTTCATTTTTCAGGGATTAGAGAGGGTGGTCCTTGTGGTGGACTGCAGGTATGGAGAGCTGTTGTCATCGTATTAGATAGATAAGAATGATTATATGTATTGTAGAAATGTCTCCTATCATGTTCCCTAATTTTTTATTATGTCCACATCCTGGTCCCCATCTTGGACATCATAACAAACGTGCACTTTTTTGTTTAATTTACACATTGGACCATAGGAAAAATGACACTACAGCTACACAGGTGACCGTCTGATAGCCCAGCTCGACTATCCATCTCTACTGAAGACCCTTTCAGCTTTTTGAGAGTTGGGTGGAGGACATCATCTCTGAAAATAGGGTCCCACAGCTGCACCCCATCAGTGTGAGCAGGACTCTTAGGACTCTTAGAAGAGTTAATGCTCTGAGACCATGGGGGCGCTTAGCCCCCTCTCTTCGTCACTGAGGATGATTTCATTTTTCAGGGATTAGAGAGGGTGGTCCTTGTGGTGGACTGCAGGTATGGAGAGCTGTTGTCATCGTATTAGATAGATAAGAATGATTATATGTATTGTAGAAATGTCTCCTATCATGTTCCCTAATTTTTTATTATGTCCACATCCTGGTCCCCATCTTGGACATCATAACAAACGTGCACTTTTTTGTTTAATTTACACATTGGACCATAGGAAAAATGACACTACAGCTACAGAGGTGACCGTCTGATAGCCCAGCTCGTCTATCCATCTCTACTGAAGACCCTTTCAGCTTTTTGAGAGTTGGGTGGAGGACATCATCTCTGAAAATAGGGTCCCACAGCTGCACCCCATCAGTGTGAGCAGGACTCTTAGGACTCTTAGAAGAGTCAATGCTCTGAGACCATTGGGGGCACTTAGCCCCCTCTCTTAATCACTGAGGATGATTTCATTTTTCAGGGATTAGAGAGGGTGGTCCTTGTGGTGGACTGCAGATATGGAGAGCTGTTATCATCGTATTAGATAGATAAGAATGATTATATGTATTGTAGAAATGTCTCCTATCATGTTCCCTAATTTTTTATTATGTCCACATCCTGGTCCCCATCTTGGACATCATAACAAACGTGCACTTTTTTGTTTAATTTACACATTGGACCATAGGAAAAATGACACTACAGCTACAGAGGTGACCGTCTGATAGCCCAGCTCGACTATCCATCTCTACTGAAGACCCTTTCAGCTTTTTGAGAGTTGGGTGGAGGACATCATCTCTGAAAATAGGGTCCCACAGCTGCACCCCATCAGTGTGAGCAGGACTCTTAGGACTCTTAGAAGAGTCAATGCTCTGAGACCATTGGGGGCACTTAGCCCCCTCTCTTCGTCACTGAGGATGATTTCATTTTTCAGGGATTAGAGAAGGTGGTCCTTGTGGTGGACTGCAGGTATGGAGAGCTGTTATCATCGTATTAGGTAGATAAGAATGATTATATGTATTGTAGAAATGTCTCCTATCATGTTCCCTAATTTTTTATTATGTCCACATCCTGGTCCCCATCTTGGACATCATAACAAACGTGCACTTTTTTGTTTAATTTACACATTGGACCATAGGAAAAATGACACTACAGCTACAGAGGTGACCGTCTGATAGCCCAGCTCGACAATCCATCTCTACTGAAGACCCTTTCAGCTTTTTGAGAGTTGGGTGGAGGACATCATCTCTGAAAATAGGGTCCCACAGCTGCACCCCATCAGTGTGAGCAGGACTCTTAGGACTCTTAGAAGAGTCAATGCTCTGAGACCATGGGGGGCGCTTAGCCCCCTCTCTTCGTCACTGAGGATGATTTCATTTTTCAGGGATTAGAGAGGGTGGTCCTTGTGGTGGACTGCAGGTATGGAGAGCTGTTGTCATCGTATTAAATAGATAAGAATGATTATATGTATTGTAGAAATGTCTCCTATCATGTTCCCTAATTTTTTATTATGTCCACATCCTGGTCCCCATCTTGGACATCATAACAAACGTGCACTTTTTTGTTTAATTTACACATTGGACCATAGGAAAAATGACACTACAGCTACAGAGGTGACCGTCTGATAGCCCAGCTCGACTATCCATCTCTACTGAAGACCCTTTCAGCTTTTTGAGAGTTGGGTGGAGGACATCATCTCTTAAAATAGGGTCCCACAGCTGCACCCAATCAGTGTAAGCAGGACTCTTAGGACTCTTAGAAGAGTCAATGCTCTAAAACCATGGGGGGCGCTTAGCCCCCTCTCTTCGTTACTGAGGATGATTTCATTTTTCAGGGATTAGAGAGGGTGGTCCTTGTGGTGGACTGCAGGTATGGAGAGCTGTTGTCATCGTATTAGATAGATAAGAATGATTATATGTATTGTAGAAATGTCTCCTATCATGTTCCCTAATTTTTTATTATGTCCACATCCTGGTCCCCATCTTGGACATCATAACAAACGTGCACTTTTTTGTTTAATTTACACATTGGACCATAGGAAAAATGACACTACAGCTACAGAGGTGACCGTCTGATAGCCCAGCTCGACTATCCATCTCTACTGAAGACCCTTTCAGCTTTTTGAGAGTTGGGTGGAGGACATCATCTCTGAAAATAGGGTCCCACAGCTGCACCCCATCAGTGTGAGCAGGACTCTTAGGACTCTTAGAAGAGTCAATGCTCTGAGACCATTGGGGGCACTTAGCCCCCTCTCTTCATCACTGAGGATGATTTCATTTTTCAGGGATTAGAGAGGGTGGTCCTTGTGGTGGACTGCAGATATGGAGAGCTGTTATCATCGTATTAGATAGATAAGAATGATTATATGTATTGTAGAAATGTCTCCTATCATGTTCCCTAATTTTTTATTATGTCCACATCCTGGTCCCCATCTTGGACATCATAACAAACGTGCACTTTTTTGTTTAATTTACACATTGGACCATAGGAAAAATGACACTACAGCTACAGAGGTGACCGTCTGATAGCCCAGCTCGACTATCCATCTCTACTGAAGACCCTTTCAGCTTTTTGAGAGTTGGGTGGAGGACATCATCTCTGAAAATAGGGTCCCACAGCTGCACCCCATCAGTGTGAGCAGGACTCTTAGGACTCTTAGAAGAGTCAATGCTCTGAGACCATGGGGGGCGCTTAGCCCCCTCTCTTCATCACTGAGGATGATTTCATTTTTCAGGGATTAGAGAGGGTGGTCCTTGTGGTGGACTGCAGGTATGGAGAGCTGTTGTCATCGTATTAAATAGATAAGAATAATTATATGTATTGTAGAAATGTCTCCTATCATGTTCCCTAATTTTTTATTATGTCCACATCCTGGTCCCCATCTTGGACATCATAACAAACGTGCACTTTTTTGTTTAATTTACACATTGGACCATAGGAAAAATGACACTACAGCTACAGAGGTGACCGTCTGATAGCCCAGCTCGACTATCCATCTCTACTGAAGACCATTTCAACTTTTTGAGAGTTGGGTGGAGAACATCATCTCTGAAAATAGGGTCCCACAGCTGCACCCCATCAGTGTGAGCAGGACTCTTAGGACTCTTAGAAGAGTCAATGCTCTGAGACCATGGGGGGCGCTTAGCCCCCTCTCCTCGTCACTGAGGATGATTTCACTTTTCAGGGAATAGAGAGGGTGGTCCTTGTGGTGGACTGCAGGTATGGAGAGCTGTTGTCATCGTATTAGATAGATAAGAATGATTATATGTATTGTAGAAATGTCTCCTATCATGTTCCCTATTTTTTTATTATGTCCACATCCTGGTTCCCATCTTGGAAATCATAACAAACGTGCACTTTTTTGTTTAATTTACAAATTGGACAATAGGAAAAATGACACTACAGCTACAGAGGTGACCGTCTGATAGCCCAGCTCGACTATCCATCTCTACTGAAGACCCTTTCAGCTTTTTGAGAGTTGGGTGGAGGACATCATCTCTGAAAATAGGGTCCCACAGCTGCACCCCATCAGTGTGAGCAGGAATCTTAGGACTCTTAGAAGAGTCAATGCTCTGAGACCATGGGGGGCGCTTAGCCCCCTCTCTTCGTCACTGAGGATGATTTCATTTTTCAGGGATTAGAGAGAGTGGTCCTTGTGGTGGACTGCAGGTATGGAGAGCTGTTGTGATCGTATTAGATAGATAAGAATGATTATATGTATTGTAGAAATGTCTCCTATCATGTTCCCTAACTTTTTATTATGTCCACATCCTGGTCCCCATCTTGAACATCATAACAAACGTGCACTTTTTTGTTTAATTTACACATTGGACCATAGGAAAAATGACACTACAGCTACAGAGGTGACCGTCTGATAGCCCAGCTCGACTATCCATCTCTACTGAAGACCCTTTCAGCTTTTTGAGAGTTGGGTGGGGGACATCATCTCTGAAAATAGGGTCCCACAGCTTCACCCCATCAGTGTGAGCAGGACTCTTAGGACTCTTAGAAGAGTCAATGCTCTGGTACCATGGGGGGCGCTTCGCCCCCTCTCTTCGTCACTGAGGATGATTTCATTTTTCAGGGATTAGAGAGGGTGGTCCTTGTGGTGGACTGCAGGTATGGAGAGCTGTTGTCATCGTATTAGATAGATAAGAATGATTATATGTATTGTAGAAATGTCTCCTATCATGTTCCCTAATTTTTTATTATGTCCACATCCTGGTCCCCATCTTGGACATCATAACAAACGTGCACTTTTTTGTTTAATTTCCACATTGGACCATAGGAAAAATGACACTACAGCTACAGAGGTGACCGTCTGATAGCCCAGCTCGACTATCCATCTCTACTGAAGACCCTTTCAGCTTTTTGAGAGTTGGGTGGAGGACATCATCTCTGAAAATAGGGTCCCACAGCTGCACCCCATCAGTGTGAGCAGGACTCTTAGGACTCTCAGAAGAGTTAATGCTCTGAGACCATAGGGGCGCTTAGCCCCCTCTCTTCGTCACTGAGGATGATTTCATTTTTCAGGGATTAGAGAGGGTGGTCCTTGTGGTGGACTGCAGGTATGGAGAGCTGTTGTCATCGTATTAGATAGACAAGAATGATTATATGTATTGTAGAAATGTCTCCTATCATGTTCCCTAATTTTTTATTATGTCCACATCCTGGTCCCCATCTTGGACATCATAACAAACGTGCACTTTTTTGTTTAATTTACACATTGGACCATAGGAAAAATGACACTACAGCTACAGAGGTGACCGTCTGATAGCCCAGCTCGACTATCCATCTCTACTGAAGACCCTTTCAGCATTTTGAGAGTTGGGTGGAGGACATCATCTCTGAAAATAGGGTCCCACAGCTGCACCCCATCAGTGTGAGCAGGACTCTTAAGACTCTTAGAAGAGTCAATGCTCTGAGACCATTGGGGGCACTGAGCCCCCTCTCTTCGTCACTGAGGATGATTTCATTTTTCAGGGTTTAGAGAGGGTGGTCCTTGTGGTGGACTGCAGGTATGGAGAGCTGTTATCATCGTATTAGATAGATAAGAATGATTATATGTATTGTAGAAATGTCTCCTATCATGTTCCCTAATTTTTTATTATGTCCACATCCTGGTCCCCATCTTGGACATCATAACAAACGTGCACTTTTTTGTTTAATTTACACATTGGACCATAGGAAAAATGACACTACAGCTACAGAGGTGACCGTCTGATAGCCCAGCTCGACTATCCATCTCTACTGAAGACCCTTTCAGCTTTTTGAGAGTTGGGTGGAGGACATCATCTCTGAAAATAGGGTCCCACAGCTTCACCCCATCAGTGTGAGCAGGACTCTTAGGACTCTTAGAAGAGTCAATGCTCTGGTACCATGGGGGGCGCTTGGCCCCCTCTCTTCGTCACTGAGGATGATTTCATTTTTCAGGGATTAGAGAGGGTGGTCCTTGTGGTGGACTGCAGGTATGTAGAGCTGTTGTCATCGTATTAGATAGATAAGAATGATTATATGTATTGTAGAAATGTCTCCTATCATGTTCCCTAATTTTTTATTATGTCCACATCCTGGTCCCCATCTTGGACATCATAACAAACGTGCACTTTTTTGTTTAATTTACACATTGGACCATAGGAAAAATGACACTACAGCTACAGAGGTGACCGTCTGATAGCCCAGCTCGACCATCCATCTCTACTGAAGACCCTTTCAGCTTTTTGAGAGTTGGGTGGAGGACATCATCTCTGAAAATAGGGTCCCACAGCTGCACCCCATCAGTGTGAGCAGGACTCTTAGGACTCTTAGAAGAGTTAATGCTCTGAGACCATGGGGGCGCTTAGCCCCCTCTCTTCGTCACTGAGGATGATTTCATTTTTCAGGGATTAGAGAGGGTGGTCCTTGTGGTGGACTGCAGGTATGGAGAGCTGTTGTCATCGTATTAGATAGATAAGAATGATTATATGTATTTCAGAAATGTCTCCTATCATGTTCCCTAATTTTTTATTATGTCCACATCCTGGTCCCCATCTTGGACATCATAACAAACGTGCACTTTTTTGTTTAATTTACACATTGGACCATAGGAAAAATGACACTACAGCTACAGAGGTGACCGTCTGATAGCCCAGCTCGACTATCCATCTCTACTGAAGACCCTTTCAGCTTTTTGAGAGTTGGGTGGAGGACATCATCTCTGAAAATAGGGTCCCACAGCTGCACCCCATCAGTGTGAGCAGGACTCTTAGGACTCTTAGAAGAGTCAATGCTCTGAGACCATTGGGGGCACTTAGCCCCCTCTCTTCGTCACTGAGGATGATTTCATTTTTCAGGGATTAGAGAGGGTGGTCCTTGTGGTGGACTGCAGGTATGGAGAGCTGTTATCATCGTATTAGATAGATAAGAATGATTATATGTATTGTAGAAATGTCTCCTATCATGTTCCCTAATTTTTTATTATGTCCACATCCTGGTCCCCATCTTGGACATCATAACAAACGTGCACTTTTTTGTTTAATTTACACATTGGACCATAGGAAAAATGACACTACAGCTACAGAGGTGACCGTCTGATAGCCCAGCTCGACAATCCATCTCTACTGAAGACCCTTTCAGCTTTTTGAGAGTTGGGTGGAGGACATCATCTCTGAAAATAGGGTCCCACAGCTGCACCCCATCAGTGTGAGCAGGACTCTTAGGACTCTTAGAAGAGTCAATGCTCTGAGACCATGGGGGGCGCTTAGCCCCCTCTCTTCGTCACTGAGGATGATTTCATTTTTCAGGGATTAGAGAGGGTGGTCCTTGTGGTGGACTGCAGGTATGGAGAGCTGTTGTCATCGTATTAAATAGATAAGAATGATTATATGTATTGTAGAAATGTCTCCTATCATGTTCCCTAATTTTTTATTATGTCCACATCCTGGTCCCCATCTTGGACATCATAACAAACGTGCACTTTTTTGTTTAATTTACACATTGGACCATAGGAAAAATGACACTACAGCTACAGAGGTGACCGTCTGATAGCCCAGCTCGACTATCCATCTCTACTGAAGACCCTTTCAGCTTTTTGAGAGTTGGGTGGAGAACATGATCTCTGAAAATAGGGTCCCACAGCTGCACCCCATCAGTGTGAGCAGGACTCTTAGGACTCTTAGAAGAGTCAATGTTTTGAGACCATGGGGGGCGCTTAGCCCCCTCTCTTCGTCACTGAGGATGATTTCACTTTTCAGGGAATAGAGAGGGTGGTCCTTGTGGTGGACTGCAGGTATGGAGAGCTGTTGTCATCGTATTAGATAGATAAGAATGATTATATGTATTGTAGAAATGTCTCCTATCATGTTCCCTATTTTTTTATTATGTCCACATCCTGGTCCCCATCTTGGAAATCATAACAAACGTGCACTTTTTGTTTAATTTACACATTGGACCATAGGAAAAATGACACTACAGCTACAGAGGTGACCGTCTGGTAGCCCAGCTCGACTATCCATCTCTACTGAAGACCCTTTCAGCTTTTTGAGAGTTGGGTGGAGGACATCATCTCTGAAAATAGGGTCCCACAGGTGCACCCCATCAGTGTGAGCAGGACTCTTAGGACTCTTAGAAGAGTCAATGTTTTGAGACCATGGGGGGCGCTTAGCCCCCTCTCTTCGTCACTGAGGATGATTTCATTTTTCAGGGATTAGAGAGAGTGGTCCTTGTGGTGGACTGCAGGTATGGAGAGCTGTTGTCATCGTATTAGATAGATAAGAATGATTATATGTATTGTAGAAATGTCTCCTATCATGTTCCCTATTTTTTTATTATGTCCACATCCTGGTCCCCATCTTGGAAATCATAACAAACGTGCACTTTTTGTTTAATTTACACATTGGACCATAGGAAAAATGACACTACAGCTACAGAGGTGACCGTTTGGTAGCCCAGCTCGACTATCCATCTCTACTGAAGACCCTTTCAGCTTTTTGAGAGTTGGGTGGAGGACATCATCTCTGAAAATAGGGTCCCACAGCTGCACCCCATCAGTGTGAGCAGGAATCTTAGGACTCTTAGAAGAGTCAATGCTCTGAGACCATGGGGGGCGCTTAGCCCCCTCTCTTCGTCACTGAGGATGATTTCATTTTTCAGGGATTAGAGAGAGTGGTCCTTGTGGTGGACTGCAGGTATGGAGAGCTGTTGTGATCGTATTAGATAGATAAGAATGATTATATGTATTGTAGAAATGTCTCCTATCATGTTCCCTAATTTTTTATTATGTCCACATCCTGGTCCCCATCTTGGACATCATAACAAACGTGCACTTTTTTGTTTAATTTACACATTGGACCATAGGAAAAATGACACTACAGCTACAGAGGTGACCGTCTGATAGCCCAGCTCGACAATCCATCTCTACTGAAGACCCTTTCAGCTTTTTGAGAGTTGGGTGGAGGACATCATCTCTGAAAATAGGGTCCCACAGCTGCACCCCATCAGTGTGAGCAGGACTCTTAGGACTCTTAGAAGAGTCAATGCTCTGAGACCATGGGGGGCGCTTAGCCCCCTCTCTTCGTCACTGAGGATGATTTCATTTTTCAGGGATTAGAGAGGGTGGTCCTTGTGGTGGACTGCAGGTATGGAGAGCTGTTGTCATCGTATTAAATAGATAAGAATGATTATATGTATTGTAGAAATGTCTCCTATCATGTTCCCTAATTTTTTATTATGTCCACATCCTGGTCCCCATCTTGGACATCATAACAAACGTGCACTTTTTTGTTTAATTTACACATTGGACCATAGGAAAAATGACACTACAGCTACAGAGGTGACCGTCTGATAGCCCAGCTCGACTATCCATCTCTACTGAAGACCCTTTCAGCTTTTTGAGAGTTGGGTGGAGAACATCATCTCTGAAAATAGGGTCCCACAGCTGCACCCCATCAGTGTGAGCAGGACTCTTAGGACTCTTAGAAGAGTCAATGTTTTGAGACCATGGGGGGCGCTTAGCCCCCTCTCTTCGTCACTGAGGATGATTTCACTTTTCAGGGAATAGAGAGGGTGGTCCTTGTGGTGGACTGCAGGTATGGAGAGCTGTTGTCATCGTATTAGATAGATAAGAATGATTATATGTATTGTAGAAATGTCTCCTATCATGTTCCCTATTTTTTTATTATGTCCACATCCTGGTCCCCATCTTGGAAATCATAACAAACGTGCACTTTTTGTTTAATTTACACATTGGACCATAGGAAAAATGACACTACAGCTACAGAGGTGACCGTCTGGTAGCCCAGCTCGACTATCCATCTCTACTGAAGACCCTTTCAGCTTTTTGAGAGTTGGGTGGAGGACATCATCTCTGAAAATAGGGTCCCACAGCTGCACCCCATCAGTGTGAGCAGGACTCTTAGGACTCTTAGAAGAGTCAATGTTTTGAGACCATGGGGGGCGCTTAGCCCCCTCTCTTCGTCACTGAGGATGATTTCATTTTTCAGGGATTAGAGAGAGTGGTCCTTGTGGTGGACTGCAGGTATGGAGAGCTGTTGTCATCGTATTAGATAGATAAGAATGATTATATGTATTGTAGAAATGTCTCCTATCATGTTCCCTATTTTTTTATTATGTCCACATCCTGGTCCCCATCTTGGAAATCATAACAAACGTGCACTTTTTGTTTAATTTACACATTGGACCATAGGAAAAATGACACTACAGCTACAGAGGTGACCGTTTGGTAGCCCAGCTCGACTATCCATCTCTACTGAAGACCCTTTCAGCTTTTTGAGAGTTGGGTGGAGGACATCATCTCTGAAAATAGGGTCCCACAGCTGCACCCCATCAGTGTGAGCAGGAATCTTAGGACTCTTAGAAGAGTCAATGCTCTGAGACCATGGGGGGCGCTTAGCCCCCTCTCTTCGTCACTGAGGATGATTTCATTTTTCAGGGATTAGAGAGAGTGGTCCTTGTGGTGGACTGCAGGTATGGAGAGCTGTTGTGATCGTATTAGATAGATAAGAATGATTATATGTATTGTAGAAATGTCTCCTATCATGTTCCCTAACTTTTTATTATGTCCACATCCTGGTCCCCATCTTGAACATCATAACAAACGTGCACTTTTTTGTTTAATTTACACATTGGACCATAGGAAAAATGACACTACAGCTACAGAGGTGACCGTCTGATAGCCCAGCTCGACTATCCATCTCTACTGAAGACCCTTTCAGCTTTTTGAGAGTTGGGTGGGGGACATCATCTCTGAAAATAGGGTCCCACAGCTTCACCCCATCAGTGTGAGCAGGACTCTTAGGACTCTTAGAAGAGTCAATGCACGGGTACCATGGGGGGCGCTTCGCCCCCTCTCTTCGTCACTGAGGATGATTTCATTTTTCAGGGATTAGAGAGGGTGGTCCTTGTGGTGGACTGCAGGTATGGAGAGCTGTTGTCATCGTATTAGATAGATAAGAATGATTATATGTATTGTAGAAATGTCTCCTATCATGTTCCCTAATTTTTTATTATGTCCACATCCTGGTCCCCATCTTGGACATCATAACAAACGTGCACTTTTTTGTTTAATTTCCACATTGGACCATAGGAAAAATGACACTACAGCTACAGAGGTGACCGTCTGATAGCCCAGCTCGACTATCCATCTCTACTGAAGACCCTTTCAGCTTTTTGAGAGTTGGGTGGAGGACATCATCTCTGAAAATAGGGTCCCACAGCTGCACCCCATCAGTGTGAGCAGGACTCTTAGGACTCTCAGAAGAGTTAATGCTCTGAGACCATAGGGGCGCTTAGCCCCCTCTCTTCGTCACTGAGGATGATTTCATTTTTCAGGGATTAGAGAGGGTGGTCCTTGTGGTGGACTGCAGGTATGGAGAGCTGTTGTCATCGTATTAGATAGACAAGAATGATTATATGTATTGTAGAAATGTCTCCTATCATGTTCCCTAATTTTTTATTATGTCCACATCCTGGTCCCCATCTTGGACATCATAACAAACGTGCACTTTTTTGTTTAATTTACACATTGGACCATAGGAAAAATGACACTACAGCTACAGAGGTGACCGTCTGATAGCCCAGCTCGACTATCCATCTCTACTGAAGACCCTTTCAGCATTTTGAGAGTTGGGTGGAGGACATCATCTCTGAAAATAGGGTCCCACAGCTGCACCCCATCAGTGTGAGCAGGACTCTTAAGACTCTTAGAAGAGTCAATGCTCTGAGACCATTGGGGGCACTGAGCCCCCTCTCTTCGTCACTGAGGATGATTTCATTTTTCAGGGTTTAGAGAGGGTGGTCCTTGTGGTGGACTGCAGGTATGGAGAGCTGTTATCATCGTATTAGATAGATAAGAATGATTATATGTATTGTAGAAATGTCTCCTATCATGTTCCCTAATTTTTTATTATGTCCACATCCTGGTCCCCATCTTGGACATCATAACAAACGTGCACTTTTTTGTTTAATTTACACATTGGACCATAGGAAAAATGACACTACAGCTACAGAGGTGACCGTCTGATAGCCCAGCTCGACTATCCATCTCTACTGAAGACCCTTTCAGCTTTTTGAGAGTTGGGTGGAGGACATCATCTCTGAAAATAGGGTCCCACAGCTTCACCCCATCAGTGTGAGCAGGACTCTTAGGACTCTTAGAAGAGTCAATGCTCTGGTACCATGGGGGGCGCTTGGCCCCCTCTCTTCGTCACTGAGGATGATTTCATTTTTCAGGGATTAGAGAGGGTGGTCCTTGTGGTGGACTGCAGGTATGTAGAGCTGTTGTCATCGTATTAGATAGATAAGAATGATTATATGTATTGTAGAAATGTCTCCTATCATGTTCCCTAATTTTTTATTATGTCCACATCCTGGTCCCCATCTTGGACATCATAACAAACGTGCACTTTTTTGTTTAATTTACACATTGGACCATAGGAAAAATGACACTACAGCTACAGAGGTGACCGTCTGATAGCCCAGCTCGACCATCCATCTCTACTGAAGACCCTTTCAGCTTTTTGAGAGTTGGGTGGAGGACATCATCTCTGAAAATAGGGTCCCACAGCTGCACCCCATCAGTGTGAGCAGGACTCTTAGGACTCTTAGAAGAGTTAATGCTCTGAGACCATGGGGGCGCTTAGCCCCCTCTCTTCGTCACTGAGGATGATTTCATTTTTCAGGGATTAGAGAGGGTGGTCCTTGTGGTGGACTGCAGGTATGGAGAGCTGTTGTCATCGTATTAGATAGATAAGAATGATTATATGTATTTCAGAAATGTCTCCTATCATGTTCCCTAATTTTTTATTATGTCCACATCCTGGTCCCCATCTTGGACATCATAACAAACGTGCACTTTTTTGTTTAATTTACACATTGGACCATAGGAAAAATGACACTACAGCTACAGAGGTGACCGTCTGATAGCCCAGCTCGACTATCCATCTCTACTGAAGACCCTTTCAGCTTTTTGAGAGTTGGGTGGAGGACATCATCTCTGAAAATAGGGTCCCACAGCTGCACCCCATCAGTGTGAGCAGGACTCTTAGGACTCTTAGAAGAGTCAATGCTCTGAGACCATTGGGGGCACTTAGCCCCCTCTCTTCGTCACTGAGGATGATTTCATTTTTCAGGGATTAGAGAGGGTGGTCCTTGTGGTGGACTGCAGGTATGGAGAGCTGTTATCATCGTATTAGATAGATAAGAATGATTATATGTATTGTAGAAATGTCTCCTATCATGTTCCCTAATTTTTTATTATGTCCACATCCTGGTCCCCATCTTGGACATCATAACAAACGTGCACTTTTTTGTTTAATTTACACATTGGACCATAGGAAAAATGACACTACAGCTACAGAGGTGACCGTCTGATAGCCCAGCTCGACAATCCATCTCTACTGAAGACCCTTTCAGCTTTTTGAGAGTTGGGTGGAGGACATCATCTCTGAAAATAGGGTCCCACAGCTGCACCCCATCAGTGTGAGCAGGACTCTTAGGACTCTTAGAAGAGTCAATGCTCTGAGACCATGGGGGGCGCTTAGCCCCCTCTCTTCGTCACTGAGGATGATTTCATTTTTCAGGGATTAGAGAGGGTGGTCCTTGTGGTGGACTGCAGGTATGGAGAGCTGTTGTCATCGTATTAAATAGATAAGAATGATTATATGTATTGTAGAAATGTCTCCTATCATGTTCCCTAATTTTTTATTATGTCCACATCCTGGTCCCCATCTTGGACATCATAACAAACGTGCACTTTTTTGTTTAATTTACACATTGGACCATAGGAAAAATGACACTACAGCTACAGAGGTGACCGTCTGATAGCCCAGCTCGACTATCCATCTCTACTGAAGACCCTTTCAGCTTTTTGAGAGTTGGGTGGAGAACATCATCTCTGAAAATAGGGTCCCACAGCTGCACCCCATCAGTGTGAGCAGGACTCTTAGGACTCTTAGAAGAGTCAATGTTTTGAGACCATGGGGGGCGCTTAGCCCCCTCTCTTCGTCACTGAGGATGATTTCACTTTTCAGGGAATAGAGAGGGTGGTCCTTGTGGTGGACTGCAGGTATGGAGAGCTGTTGTCATCGTATTAGATAGATAAGAATGATTATATGTATTGTAGAAATGTCTCCTATCATGTTCCCTATTTTTTTATTATGTCCACATCCTGGTCCCCATCTTGGAAATCATAACAAACGTGCACTTTTTGTTTAATTTACACATTGGACCATAGGAAAAATGACACTACAGCTACAGAGGTGACCGTCTGGTAGCCCAGCTCGACTATCCATCTCTACTGAAGACCCTTTCAGCTTTTTGAGAGTTGGGTGGAGGACATCATCTCTGAAAATAGGGTCCCACAGCTGCACCCCATCAGTGTGAGCAGGACTCTTAGGACTCTTAGAAGAGTCAATGTTTTGAGACCATGGGGGGCGCTTAGCCCCCTCTCTTCGTCACTGAGGATGATTTCATTTTTCAGGGATTAGAGAGAGTGGTCCTTGTGGTGGACTGCAGGTATGGAGAGCTGTTGTCATCGTATTAGATAGATAAGAATGATTATATGTATTGTAGAAATGTCTCCTATCATGTTCCCTATTTTTTTATTATGTCCACATCCTGGTCCCCATCTTGGAAATCATAACAAACGTGCACTTTTTGTTTAATTTACACATTGGACCATAGGAAAAATGACACTACAGCTACAGAGGTGACCGTTTGGTAGCCCAGCTCGACTATCCATCTCTACTGAAGACCCTTTCAGCTTTTTGAGAGTTGGGTGGAGGACATAATCTCTGAAAATAGGGTCCCACAGCTGCACCCCATCAGTGTGAGCAGGACTCTTAGGACTCTTAGAAGAGTCAATGTTTTGAGACCATGGGGGGCGCTTAGCCCCCTCTCTTCGTCACTGAGGATGATTTCATTTTTCAGGGATTAGAGAGAGTGGTCCTTGTGGTGGACTGCAGGTATGGAGAGCTGTTGTGATCGTATTAGATAGATAAGAATGATTATATGTATTGTAGAAATGTCTCCTATCATGTTCCCTAATTTTTTATTATGTCCACATCCTGGTCCCCATCTTGGACATCATAACAAACGTGCACTTTTTTGTTTAATTTACACATTGGACCATAGGAAAAATGACACTACAGCTACAGAGGTGACCGTCTGATAGCCCAGCTCGACTATCCATCTCTACTGAAGACCCTTTCAGCTTTTTGAGAGTTGGGTGGAGGACATCATCTCTGAAAATAGGGTCCCACAGCTGCACCCCATCAGTGTGAGCAGGACTCTTAGGACTCTTAGAAGAGTTAATGCTCTGAGACCATGGGGGCGCTTAGCCCCCTCTCTTCGTCACTGAGGATGATTTCATTTTTCAGGGATTAGAGAGGGTGGTCCTTGTGGTGGACTGCAGGTATGGAGAGCTGTTGTCATCGTATTAGATAGATAAGAATGATTATATGTATTGTAGAAATGTCTCCTATCATGTTCCCTAATTTTTTATTATGTCCACATCCTGGTCCCCATCTTGGACATCATAACAAACGTGCACTTTTTTGTTTAATTTACACATTGGACCATAGGAAAAATGACACTACAGCTACAGAGGTGACCGTCTGATAGCCCAGCTCGACTATCCATCTCTACTGAAGACCCTTTCAGCTTTTTGAGAGTTGGGTGGAGGACATCATCTCTTAAAATAGGGTCCCACAGCTGCACCCCATCAGTGTAAGCAGGACTCTTAGGACTCTTAGAAGAGTCAATGCTCTAAAACCATGGGGGGCGCTTAGCCCCCTCTCTTCGTCCCTGAGGATGATTTCATTTTTCAGGGATTAGAGAGGGTGGTCCTTGTGGTGGACTGCAGGTATGGAGAGCTGTTGTCATCGTATTAGATAGATAAGAATGATTATATGTATTGTAGAAATGTCTCCTATCATGTTCCCTAATTTTTTATTATGTCCACATCCTGGTCCCCATCTTGGACATCATAACAAACGTGCACTTTTTTGTTTAATTTACACATTGGACCATAGGAAAAATGACACTACAGCTACAGAGGTGACCGTCTGATAGCCCAGCTCGACTATCCATCTCTACTGAAGACCCTTTCAGCTTTTTGAGAGTTGGGTGGAGGACATCATCTCTGAAAATAGGGTCCCACAGCTGCACCCCATCAGTGTGAGCAGGACTCTTAGGACTCTTAGAAGAGTCAATGTTTTGAGACCATGGGGGGCGCTTAGCCCCCTCTCTTCGTCACTGAGGATGATTTCATTTTTCAGGGATTAGAGAGAGTGGTCCTTGTGGTGGACTGCAGGTATGGAGAGCTGTTGTGATCGTATTAGATAGATAAGAATGATTATATGTATTGTAGAAATGTCTCCTATCATGTTCCCTAATTTTTTATTATGTCCACATCCTGGTCCCCATCTTGGACATCATAACAAACGTGCACTTTTTTGTTTAATTTACACATTGGACCATAGGAAAAATGACACTACAGCTACAGAGGTGACCGTCTGATAGCCCAGCTCGACTATCCATCTCTACTGAAGACCCTTTCAGCTTTTTGAGAGTTGGGTGGAGGACATCATCTCTGAAAATAGGGTCCCACAGCTGCACCCCATCAGTGTGAGCAGGACTCTTAGGACTCTTAGAAGAGTTAATGCTCTGAGACCATGGGGGCGCTTAGCCCCCTCTCTTCGTCACTGAGGATGATTTCATTTTTCAGGGATTAGAGAGGGTGGTCCTTGTGGTGGACTGCAGGTATGGAGAGCTGTTGTCATCGTATTAGATAGATAAGAATGATTATATGTATTGTAGAAATGTCTCCTATCATGTTCCCTAATTTTTTATTATGTCCACATCCTGGTCCCCATCTTGGACATCATAACAAACGTGCACTTTTTTGTTTAATTTACACATTGGACCATAGGAAAAATGACACTACAGCTACAGAGGTGACCGTCTGATAGCCCAGCTCGACTATCCATCTCTACTGAAGACCCTTTCAGCTTTTTGAGAGTTGGGTGGAGGACATCATCTCTTAAAATAGGGTCCCACAGCTGCACCCCATCAGTGTAAGCAGGACTCTTAGGACTCTTAGAAGAGTCAATGCTCTAAAACCATGGGGGGCGCTTAGCCCCCTCTCTTCGTCCCTGAGGATGATTTCATTTTTCAGGGATTAGAGAGGGTGGTCCTTGTGGTGGACTGCAGGTATGGAGAGCTGTTGTCATCGTATTAGATAGATAAGAATGATTATATGTATTGTAGAAATGTCTCCTATCATGTTCCCTAATTTTTTATTATGTCCACATCCTGGTCCCCATCTTGGACATCATAACAAACGTGCACTTTTTTGTTTAATTTACACATTGGACCATAGGAAAAATGACACTACAGCTACAGAGGTGACCGTCTGATAGCCCAGCTCGACTATCCATCTCTACTGAAGACCCTTTCAGCTTTTTGAGAGTTGGGTGGAGGACATCATCTCTGAAAATAGGGTCCCACAGCTGCACCCCATCAGTGTGAGCAGGACTCTTAGGACTCTTAGAAGAGTCAATGCTCTGAGACCATTGGGGGCACTTAGCCCCCTCTCTTCATCACTGAGGATGATTTCATTTTTCAGGGATTAGAGAGGGTGGTCCTTGTGGTGGACTGCAGATATGGAGAGCTGTTGTCATCGTATTAGATAGATAAGAATGATTATATGTATTGTAGAAATGTCTCCTATCATGTTCCCTAATTTTTTATTATGTCCACATCCTGGTCCCCATCTTGGACATCATAACAAACGTGCACTTTTTTGTTTAATTTACACATTGGACCATAGGAAAAATGACACTACAGCTACAGAGGTGACCGTCTGATAGCCCAGCTCGACTATCCATCTCTACTGAAGACCCTTTCAGCTTTTTGAGAGTTGGGTGGAGGACATCATCTCTGAAAATAGGGTCCCACAGCTGCACCCCATCAGTGTGAGCAGGACTCTTAGGACTCTTAGAAGAGTCAATGCTCTGAGACCATGGGGGGCGCTTAGCCCCCTCTCTTCGTCACTGAGGATGATTTCACTTTTCAGGGAATAGAGAGGGTGGTCCTTGTGGTGGACTGCAGGTATGGAGAGCTGTTGTCATCGTATTAGATAGATAAGAATGATTATATGTATTGTAGAAATGTCTCCTATCATGTTCCCTATTTTTTTATTATGTCCACATCCTGGTCCCCATCTTGGAAATCATAACAAACGTGCACTTTTTTGTTTAATTTACACATTGGACCATAGGAAAAATGACACTACAGCTACAGAGGTGACCGTCTGATAGCCCAGCTCGACTATCCATCTCTACTGAAGACCCTTTCAGCTTTTTGAGAGTTGGGTGGAGGACATCATCTCTGAAAATAGGGTCCCACAGCTGCACCCCATCAGTGTGAGCAGGACTCTTAGGACTCTTAGAAGAGTCAATGCTCTGAGACCATGGGGGGCGCTTAGCCCCCTCTCTTCGTCACTGAGGATGATTTCATTTTTCAGGGATTAGAGAGGGTGGTCCTTGTGGTGGACTGCAGGTATGGAGAGCTGTTGTCATCGTATTAAATAGATAAGAATGATTATATGTATTGTAGAAATGTCTCCTATCATGTTCCCTAATTTTTTATTATGTCCACATCCTGGTCCCCATCTTGGACATCATAACAAACGTGCACTTTTTTGTTTAATTTACACATTGGACCATAGGAAAAATGAAACTACAGCTACAGAGGTGACCGTCTGATAGCCCAGCTCGACTATCCATCTCTACTGAAGACCCTTTCAGCTTTTTGAGAGTTGGGTAGAGAACATCATCTCTGAAAATAGGGTCCCACAGCTGCACCCCATCAGTGTGAGCAGGACTCTTAGGACTCTTAGAAGAGTCAATGCTCTGAGACCATGGGGGGCGCTTAGCCCCCTCTCTTCGTCACTGAGGATGATTTAATTTTTCAGGGATTAGAGAGAGTGGTCCTTGTGGTGGACTGCAGGTATGGAGAGCTGTTGTGATCGTATTAGATAGATAAGAATGATTATATGTATTGTAGAAATGTCTCCTATCATGTTCCCTAATTTTTTATTATGTCCACATCCTGGTCCCCATCTTGAACATCATAACAAACGTGCACTTTTTTGTTTAATTTACACATTGGACCATAGGAAAAATGACACTACAGCTACAGAGGTGACCGTCTGATAGCCCAGCTCGACTATCCATCTCTACTGAAGACCCTTTCAGCTTTTTGAGAGTTGGGTGGAGGACATCATCTCTGAAAATAGGGTCCCACAGCTGCACCCCATCAGTGTAAGCAGGACTCTTAGGACTCTTAGAAGAGTCAATGCTCTAAATCCATGGGGGGCGCTTAGCCCCCTCTCTTCGTCCCTGAGGATGATTTCATTTTTCAGGGATTAGAGAGGGTGGTCCTTGTGGTGGACTGCAGGTATGGAGAGCTGTTGTCATCGTATTAGATAGATAAGAATGATTATATGTATTGTAGAAATGTCTCCTATCATGTTCCCTAATTTCTTATTATGTCCACATCCTGGTCCCCATCTTGGACATCATTACAAACGTGCACTTTTTTGTTTAATTTACACATTGGACCATAGGAAAAATGACACTACAGCTACAGAGGTGACCGTCTGATAGCCCAGCTCGACTATCCATCTCTACTGAAGACCCTTTCAGCTTTTTGAGAGTTGGGTGGAGGACATCATCTCTGAAAATAGGGTCCCACAGCTTCACCCCATCAGTGTGAGCAGGACTCTTAGGACTCTTAGAAGAGTCAATGCTCTGGTACCATGGGGGGCGCTTGGCCCCCTCTCTTCGTCACTGAGGATGATTTCATTTTTCAGGGATTAGAGAGGGTGGTCCTTGTGGTGGACTGCAGGTATGGAGAGCTGTTGTCATCGTATTAGATAGATAAGAATGATTATATGTATTGTAGAAATGTCTCCTATCATGTTCCCTAATTTTTTATTATGTCCACATCCTGGTCCCCATCTTGGACATCATAACAAACGTGCACTTTTTTGTTTAATTTACACATTGGACCATAGGAAAAATGACACTACAGCTACAGAGGTGACCGTCTGATAGCCCAGCTCGACTATCCATCTCTACTGAAGACCCTTTCAGCTTTTTGAGAGTTGGGTGGAGGACATCATCTCTGAAAATAGGGTCCCACAGCTGCACCCCATCAGTGTGAGCAGGACTCTTAGGACTCTTAGAAGAGTTAATGCTCTGAGACCATGGGGGCGCTTAGCCCCCTCTCTTCGTCACTGAGGATGATTTCATTTTTCAGGGATTAGAGAGGGTGGTCCTTGTGGTGGACTGCAGGTATGGAGAGCTGTTGTCATCGTATTAGATAGATAAGAATGATTATATGTATTGTAGAAATGTCTCCTATCATGTTCCCTAATTTTTTATTATGTCCACATCCTGGTCCCCATCTTGGACATCATAACAAACGTGCACTTTTTTGTTTAATTTACACATTGGACCATAGGAAAAATGACACTACAGCTACAGAGGTGACCGTCTGATAGCCCAGCTCGACTATCCATCTCTACTGAAGACCCTTTCAGCTTTTTGAGAGTTGGGTGGAGGACATCATCTCTGAAAATAGGGTCCCACAGCTGCACCCCATCAGTGTGAGCAGGACTCTTAGGACTCTTAGAAGAGTCAATGCTCTGAGACCATTGGGGGCACTTAGCCCCCTCTCTTCGTCACTGAGGATGATTTCATTTTTCAGGGATTAGAGAGGGTGGTCCTTGTGGTGGACTGCAGGTATGGAGAGCTGTTGTCATCGTATTAGATAGATAAGAATGATTATATGTATTGTAGAAATGTCTCCTATCATGTTCCCTAATTTCTTATTATGTCCACATCCTGGTCCCCATCTTGGACATCATAACAAACGTGCACTTTTTTGTTTAATTTACACATTGGACCATAGGAAAAATGACACTACAGCTACAGAGGTGACCGTCTGATAGCCCAGTTAGACTATCCATCTCTACTGAAGACCCTTTCAGCTTTTTGAGAGTTGGGTGGAGGACATCATCTCTGAAAATAGGGTCCCACAGCTTCACCCCATCAGTGTGAGCAGGACTCTTAGGACTCTTAGAAGAGTCAATGCTCTGGTACCATGGGGGGCGCTTGGCCCCCTCTCTTCGTCACTGAGGATGATTTCATTTTTCAGGGATTAGAGAGGGTGGTCCTTGTGGTGGACTGCAGGTATGGAGAGCTGTTGTCATCGTATTAGATAGATAAGAATGATTATATGTATTGTAGAAATGTCTCCTATCATGTTCCCTAATTTTTTATTATGTCCACATCCTGGTCCCCATCTTGGACATCATAAAAAACGTGCACTTTTTTGTTTAATTTACACATTGGACCATAGGAAAAATGACACTACAGCTACAGAGGTGACCGTCTGATAGCCCAGCTCGACTATCCATCTCTACTGAAGACCCTTTCAGCTTTTTGAGAGTTGGGTGGAGGACATCATCTCTGAAAATAGGGTCCCACAGCTGCACCCCATCAGTGTGAGCAGGACTCTTAGGACTCTTAGAAGAGTTAATGCTCTGAGACCATGGGGGCGCTTAGCCCCCTCTCTTCGTCACTGAGGATGATTTCATTTTTCAGGGATTAGAGAGGGTGGTCCTTGTGGTGGACTGCAGGTATGGAGAGCTGTTGTCATCGTATTAGATAGATAAGAATGATTATATGTATTGTAGAAATGTCTCCTATCATGTTCCCTAATTTTTTATTATGTCCACATCCTGGTCCCCATCTTGGACATCATAACAAACGTGCACTTTTTTGTTTAATTTACACATTGGACCATAGGAAAAATGACACTACAGCTACAGAGGTGACCGTCTGATAGCCCAGCTCGACTATCCATCTCTACTGAAGACCCTTTCAGCTTTTTGAGAGTTGGGTGGAGGACATCATCTCTGAAAATAGGGTCCCACAGCTGCACCCCATCAGTGTGAGCAGGACTCTTAGGACTCTTAGAAGAGTCAATGCTCTGAGACCATTGGGGGCACTTAGCCCCCTCTCTTCGTCACTGAGGATGATTTCATTTTTCAGGGATTAGAGAGGGTGGTCCTTGTGGTGGACTGCAGGTATGGAGAGCTGTTGTCATCGTATTAGATAGATAAGAATGATTATATGTATTGTAGAAATGTCTCCTATCATGTTCCCTAATTTTTTATTATGTCCACATCCTGGTCCCCATCTTGGACATCATAACAAACGTGCACTTTTTTGTTTAATTTACACATTGGACCATAGGAAAAATGACACTACAGCTACAGAGGTGACCGTCTGATAGCCCAGCTCGACAATCCATCTCTACTGAAGACCCTTTCAGCTTTTTGAGAGTTGGGTGGAGGACATCATCTCTGAAAATAGGGTCCCACAGCTGCACCCCATCAGTGTGAGCAGGACTCTTAGGACTCTTAGAAGAGTCAATGCTCTGAGACCATGGGGGGCGCTTAGCCCCCTCTCTTCGTCACTGAGGATGATTTCATTTTTCAGGGATTAGAGAGGGTGGTCCTTGTGGTGGACTGCAGGTATGGAGAGCTGTTGTCATCGTATTAAATAGATAAGAATTATTATATGTATTGTAGAAATGTCTCCTATCATGTTCCCTAATTTTTTATTATGTCCACATCCTGGTCCCCATCTTGGACATCATAACAAACGTGCACTTTTTTGTTTAATTTACACATTGGACCATAGGAAAAATGACACTACAGGTACAGAGGTGACCGTCTGATAGCCCAGCTCGACTATCCATCTCTACTGAAGACCCTTTCAGCTTTTTGAGAGTTTGGTGGAGAACATCATCTCTGAAAATAGGGTCCCACAGCTGCACCCCATCAGTGTGAGCAGGACTCTTAGGACTCTTAGAAGAGTCAATGCTCTGAGACCATGAGGGGCGCTTAGCCCCCTCTCTTCGTCACTGAGGATGATTTCACTTTTCAGGGAATAGAGAGGGTGGTCCTTGTGGTGGACTGCAGGTATGGAGAGCTGTTGTCATCGTATTAGATAGATAAAAATGATTATATGTATTGTAGAAATGTCTCCTATCATGTTCCCTATTTTTTTATTATGTCCACATCCTGGTCCCCATCTTGGAAATCATAATAAACGTGCACTTTTTTGTTTAATTTACACATTGGACCATAGGAAAAATGACACTACAGCTACAGAGGTGACCGTCTGATAGCCCAGCTCGACTATCCATCTCTACTGAAGACCCTTTCAGCTTTTTGAGAGTTGGGTGGAGGACATCATCTCTGAAAATAGGGTCCCACAGCTGCACCCCATCAGTGTGAGCAGGACTCTTAGGACTCTTAGAAGAGTCAATGCTCTGAGACCATGGGGGGCGCTTAGCCCCCTCTCTTCGTCACTGAGGATGATTTCATTTTTCAGGGATTAGAGAGAGTGGTCCTTGTGGTGGACTGCAGGAATGGAGAGCTGTTGTGATCGTATTAGATAGATAAGAATGATTATATGTATTGTAGAAATGTCTCCTATCATGTTCCCTAATTTTTTATTATGTCCACATCCTGGTCCCCATCTTGGACATCATAACAAACGTGCACTTTTTTGTTTAATTTACACATTGGACCATAGGAAAAATGACACTACAGCTACAGAGGTGACCGTCTGATAGCCCAGCTCGACTATCCATCTCTACTGAAGACCCTTTCAGCTTTTTGAGAGTTGGGTGGAGGACATCATCTCTTAAAATAGGGTCCCACAGCTGCACCCCATCAGTGTAAGCAGGACTCTTAGGACTCTTAGAAGAGTCAATGCTCTAAAACCATGGGGGGCGCCAAACAAAACTTTTAGTGGATTTCTACTTATTTTATTAAATATTATCCCCACCAAACAGGACAAGCTTGCATCTGTTATAGTTTTGGAGAAAAATGTGATCATTTCATTTATGCGCGAAATGCCTTAAAAATGGCTTTAAAAAGGGTTTGGAGCACGGAGACGATTATCTCGGGATTGCAAGATAACCAAACAAAACTTTTAGTGGATTTCTACTTATTTTTTTTAAATATCATCTCCACCAAACAGGACAAGCTTGCATCTGTTATAGTTTTGGAGAAAAATGTGATCATTTCATTTATGCGCGAAATGCCTTAAAATGGCTTTAAAATGGTTTTGAAGCATGGAGACGATTATCTCGGGATTGCAAGATAACCAAACACAACTTTTAGTGGATTTCTAATTATTTTATTAAATATCATCCCCTCCAAACAGGACAAGCTTGCATCTGTTATAGTTTTGGAGAAAAATGTGATCATTTCATTTATGCGCGAAATGCCTTAAAAATGGCTTTAAAATGGATTTGGAGCATGGAAACGATTATCTTGGGATTGCAAGATAACCAAATAAAACTTTTAGTGGATTTCTACTTATTTTATTAAATATCATCTCCACCAAACAGGACAAGCTTGCATGTGTTATAGTTTTGGAGAAAAATGTGATCATTTCATTTATGCGCGAAATGCCTTTGAAATGGCTTTAAAATGGATTTGGAGCATGGAGACGATTATCTCAGGATTGCAATATAAACAAACGAAACTTTTAGTAGGTTTCTACTTATTTTATTAAATATTATCTCCACCAAACAGGACAAGCTTGCATCTGTTATAGTTTTGGAGAAAAATGTGATCATTTCATTTATGCGCGAAATGCCTTAAAAATGGCTTTAAAATGGTTTTGAAGCATGGAGACGATTATCTCGGGATTGCAAGATAACCAAACAAAACTTTTAGTGGATTTCTAATTATTTTATTAAATATCATCCCCTCCAAACAGGACAAGCTTGCATCTGTTATAGTTTTGGAGAAAAATGTGATCATTTCATTTATGCGCACAATGCCTTTGAAATGGCTTTAAAATAGATTTGGAGCATGGAGACGATTATCTCGGGATTGCAAGATAACCAAACAAAACTTTTAGTGGATTTCTACTTATTTTACCAAATATCATCTCCACCAAACAGGACAAGCTTGCATGTGTTATAGTTTTGGAGAAAAATGTGATCATTTCATTTATGCGCAAAATGCCTTTGAAATGGCTTTAAAATGGATTTGGAGCATGGAGACGATTATCTCAGGATGGCAATATAAACAAACGAAACTTTTAGTAGATTTCTACTTATTTTATTAAATATTATCTCCACCAAACAGGACAAGCTTGCATCTGTTATAGTTTTGGAGAAAAATGTGATCATTTCATTTATGCGCGAAATGCCTTAAAAATGGCTTTAAAATGGATTTGGAGCATGGAGACGATTATCTTGGGATTGCAAGATAACCAAACAAAACTTTTAGTGGATTTCTACTTATTTTATTAAATATTATCCCCACCAAACAGGACAAGCTTGCATCTGTTATAGTTTTGGAGAAAAATGTGATCATTTCATTTATGCACGAAATGCCTTAAAAATGGCTTTAAAAAGGGTTTGGAGCATGGAGACGATTATCTCGGGATTGCAAGATAACCAAACAAAACTTTTAGTGGATTTCTACTTATTTTATGAAATATCATCTCCACCAAACAGGACAAGCTTGCATCTGTTATAGTTTTGGAGAAAAATGTGATCATTTCATTTATGCGCGAAATGCCTTAAAGATGGCTTTAAAATGGATTTGGAGCATGGAGACGACTATCTCGGGATTGCAAGATAACCAAACAAATCTGTTAGTGGATTTCTACTTATTTTATTAAATATCATCTCCACCAAACAGGAGAAGCTTGCATCTGTTATAGTTTTGGAGAAAAATGTGATCATTTCATTTATGCGCGAAATGCCTTTGAAATGGCTTTAAAATGGATTTGGAGCATGGAGACGATTATCTCAGGATTGCAATATAAACAAACGAAACTTTTAGTAGATTTCTACCTATTTTATTAAATATTATCTCCACCAAACAGGACAAGCTTGCATCTGTTATAGTTTTGGAGAAAAATGTGATCATTTCATTTATGCGCGAAATGCCTTTAAAAATGGCTTTAAAATGGATTTGGAGCAAGGAGACGATTATCTTGGGATTGCAAGATAACCAAACAAAACTTTTAGTGGATTTCTACTTATTTTATTAAATATCATCTCCACCAAACAGGACAAGCTTGCATGTGTTATAGTTTTGGAGAAAAATGTGATCATTTCATTTATGCGCGAAATGCCTTTGAAATGGCTTTAAAATGGATTTGGAGCATGGAGACGATTACCTCAGGATTGCAATATAAACAAACGAAACTTTTAGTAGGTTTCTACTTATTTTATTAAATATTATCTCCACCAAACAGGACAAGCTTGCATCTGTTATAGTTTTGGAGAAAAATGTGATCATTTCATGTATGCGCGAAATGCCTTAAAAATGGCTTTAAAATAGTTTTGAAGCATGGAGACGATTATCTCGGGATTGCAAGAAAACCAAACAAAACTTTTAGTGGATTTCTACATATTTTATTAAATATCATCTCTACCAAACAGGACAAGCTTGCATCTGTTTTAGTTTTGAAGAAAAATGTGATCATTTCATTTATGCGCGAAATGCCTTCAAAATGGCTTTTAAATGCATTTGAAGCATGGAGACGATTATCTCGGGATTGCAAGATAACCAAACAAAACTTTTAGTGGATTTCTAATTATTTTTTTAAATATCATCTCCACCAAACAGGACAAGCTTGCATCTGTTATAGTTTTGGAGAAAAATGTGATCATTTCATTTATGCGCGAAATGCCTTAAAATGGCTTTAAAATGGTTTTGAAGCATGGAGACGATTATCTCGGGATTGCAAGATAACCAAACACAACTTTTTGTGGATTTCTAATTATTTTATTAAATATCATCCCCTCCAAACAGGACAAGCTTGCATCTGTTATAGTTTTGGAGAAAATGTGATCATTTCATTTATGCGCGAAATGCCTTAAAAATGGCTTTAAAATGGATTTGGAGCATGGAAACGATTATCTTGGGATTGCAAGATAACCAAATAAAACTTTTAGTGGATTTCTACTTATTTTATTAAATATCATCTCCACCAAACAGGACAAGCTTGCATGTGTTATAGTTTTGGAGAAAAATGTGATCATTTCATTTATGCGCGAAATGCCTTTGAAATGGCTTTAAAATGGATTTGGAGCATGGAGACGATTATCTCAGGATTGCAATATAAACAAACGAAACTTTTAGTAGGTTTCTACTTATTTTATTAAATATTATCTCCACCAAACAGGACAAGCTTGCATCTGTTATAGTTTTGGAGAAAAATGTGATCATTTCATTTATGCGCGAAATGCCTTAAAAATGGCTTTAAAATGGTTTTGAAGCATGGAGACGATTATCTCGGGATTGCAAGATAACCAAACAAAACTTTTAGTGGATTTCTAATTATTTTATTAAATATCATCCCCTCCAAACAGGACAAGCTTGCATCTGTTATAGTTTTGGAGAAAAATGTGATCATTTCATTTATGCGCACAATGCCTTTGAAATGGCTTTAAAATAGATTTGGAGCATGGAGACGATTATCTCGGGATTGCAAGATAACCAAACAAAACTTTTAGTGGATTTCTACTTATTTTACCAAATATCATCTCCACCAAACAGGACAAGCTTGCATGTGTTATAGTTTTGGAGAAAAATGTGATCATTTCATTTATGCGCAAAATGCCTTTGAAATGGCTTTAAAATGGATTTGGAGCATGGAGACGATTATCTCAGGATGGCAATATAAACAAACGAAACTTTTAGTAGATTTCTACTTATTTTATTAAATATTATCTCCACCAAACAGGACAAGCTTGCATCTGTTATAGTTTTGGAGAAAAATGTGATCATTTCATTTATGCGCGAAATGCCTTAAAAATGGCTTTAAAATGGATTTGGAGCATGGAGACGATTATCTTGGGATTGCAAGATAACCAAACAAAACTTTTAGTGGATTTCTACTTATTTTATTAAATATTATCCCCACCAAACAGGACAAGCTTGCATCTGTTATAGTTTTGGAGAAAAATGTGATCATTTCATTTATGCGCGAAATGCCTTAAAAATGGCTTTAAAAAGAGTTTGGAGCATGGAGACGATTATCTCGGGATTGCAAGATAACCAAACAAAACTTTTAGTGGATTTCTACTTATTTTATGAAATATCATCTCCACCAAACAGGACAAGCTTGCATCTGTTATAGTTTTGGAGAAAAATGTGATCATTTCATTTATGCGCGAAATGCCTTAAAGATGGCTTTAAAATGGATTTGGAGCATGGAGACGACTATCTCGGGATTGCAAGATAACCAAACAAATCTGTTAGTGGATTTCTACTTATTTTATTAAATATCATCTCCACCAAACAGGAGAAGCTTGCATCTGTTATAGTTTTGGAGAAAAATGTGATCATTTCATTTATGCGCGAAATGCCTTTGAAATGGCTTTAAAATGGATTTGGAGCATGGAGACGATTATCTCAGGATTGCAATATAAACAAACGAAACTTTTAGTAGATTTCTACCTATTTTATTAAATATTATCTCCACCAAACAGGACAAGCTTGCATCTGTTATAGTTTTGGAGAAAAATGTGATCATTTCATTTATGCGCGAAATGCCTTAAAAATGGCTTTAAAATGGATTTGGAGCAAGGAGACGATTATCTTGGGATTGCAAGATAACCAAACAAAACTTTTAGTGGATTTCTACTTATTTTATTAAATATCATCTCCACCAAACAGGACAAGCTTGCATGTGTTATAGTTTTGGAGAAAAATGTGATCATTTCATTTATGCGCGAAATGCCTTTGAAATGGCTTTAAAATGGATTTGGAGCATGGAGACGATTATCTCAGGATTGCAATATAAACAAACGAAACTTTTAGTAGGTTTCTACTTATTTTATTAAATATTATCTCCACCAAACAGGACAAGCTTGCATCTGTTATAGTTTTGGAGAAAAATGTGATCATTTCATGTATGCGCGAAATGCCTTAAAAATGGCTTTAAAATAGTATTGAAGCATGGAGACGATTATCTCGGGATTGCAAGAAAACCAAACAAAACTTTTAGTGGATTTCTACATATTTTATTAAATATCATCTCTACCAAACAGGACAAGCTTGCATCTGTTTTAGTTTTGAAGAAAAATGTGATCATTTCATTTATGCGCGAAATGCCTTCAAAATGGCTTTTAAATGCATTTGAAGCATGGAGACGATTATCTCGGGATTGCAAGATAACCAAACAAAACTTTTAGTGGATTTCTACTTATTTTATTAAATATTATCCCCTCCAAACAGGACGAGCTTCCATCTGTTATAGTTTTGGAGAAAAATGTGATCATTTCATTTATGCGCGAAATGCCTTAAAAATGGCTTTAAAATGGATTTGGAGCATGGAGACGATTATCTCGGGATTGCAAGATAACCAAACAAAACTTTTAGTGGATTTCTACTTATTTTATTAAATATTATCCCCACCAAACAGGACAAGCTTGCATCTGTTATAGTTTTGGAGAAAAATGTGATAATTTCATTTATGCGCACAATGCCTTTGAAATGGCTTTAAAATAGATTTGGAGCATGGAGACGATTATCTCGGGATTGCAAGATAACCAAACAAAACTTTTAGTGGATTTCTACTTATTTTACCAAATATCATCTCCACCAAACAGGACAAGCTTGCATGTGTTATAGTTTTGGAGAAAAATGTGATCATTTCATTTATGCGCAAAATGCCTTTGAAATGGCTTTAAAATGGATTTGGAGCATGGAGACGATTATCTCAGGATGGCAATATAAACAAACAAAACTTTTAGTAGATTTCTACTTATTTTATTAAATATTATCTCCACCAAACAGGACAAGCTTGCATCTGTTATAGTTTTGGAGAAAAATGTGATCATTTCATTTATGCGCGAAATGCCTTAAAAATGGCTTTAAAATGGATTTGGAGCATGGAGACGATTATCTTGGGATTACAAGATAACCAAACAAAACTTTTAGTGGATTTCTACTTATTTTATTAAATATCATCTCCACCAAACAGGACAAGCTTGCATGTGTTATAGTTTTGGAGAAAAATGTGATCATTTCATTTATGCGTGAAATGCCTTTGAAATGGCTTTAAAATGGATTTGGAGCATGGAGACGATTATCTCAGGATTGCAATATAAACAAACAAAACTTTTACTAGGTTTCTACTTATTTTATTAAATATTATCTCCACCAAACAGGACAAGCTTGCATCTGTTATAGTTTTGGAGAAAAATGTGATCATTTCATTTATGCGCGAAATGCCCTTAGGACTCTTAGAAGAGTTAATGCTCTGAGACCATGGGGGCGCTTAGCCCCCTCTCTTCGTCACTGAGGATGATTTCATTTTTCAGGGATTAGAGAGGGTGGTCCTTGTGGTGGACTGCAGGTATGGAGAGCTGTTGTCATCGTATTAGATAGATAAGAATGATTATATGTATTGTAGAAATGTCTCCTATCATGTTCCCTAATTTTTTATTATGTCCACATCCTGGTCCCCATCTTGGACATCATAACAAACGTGCACTTTTTTGTTTAATTTACACATTGGACCATAGGAAAAATGACACTACAGCTACAGAGGTGACCGTCTGATAGCCCAGCTCGACTATCCATCTCTACTGAAGACATTTCTACAATACATATAATCATTCTTATCTATCTAATACGATCACAACAGCTCTCCATACCTGCAGTCCACCACAAGGACCACTTTCTCTAATCCCTGAAAAATGAAATCATCCTCAGTGACGAAGAGAGGGGGCTAAGCGCCCCCCATGGTCTCAGAGCATTGACTCTTCTAAGAGTCCTACGATTCCTGCTCACACTGATGGGGTGAAGCTGTGGGACCCTATTTTCAGAGATGAAGTCCTCCACCCAACTCTCAAAAAGCTGAAAGGGTCTTCAGTAGAGATGGATAGTCGAGCTGGGCTATCAGACGGTCACCTCTGTAGCTGTAGTGTCATTTTTCCTATGGTCCAATTTGTAAATTAAACAAAAAAGTGCACGTTTGTTATGATTTCCAAGATGGGGACCAGGATGTGGACATAATAAAAAAATAGGGAACATGTTAGGAGACATTTCTACAATACATATAATCATTCTTATCTATCTAATACGATGACAACAGCTCTCCATACCTGCAGTCCACCACAAGGACCACCCTCTCTATTCCCTAAAAAGTGAAATCATCCTCAGTGACGAGGAGAGGGGGCTAAGCGCCCCCCATGGTCTCAGAGCATTGACTCTTCTAAGAGTCCTAAGAGTCCTGCTCACACTGATGGGGTGCAGCTGTGGGACCCTATTTTCAGAGATGATGTTCTCCACCCAACTCTCAAAAAGCTGAAAGGGTCTTCAGTAGAGATGGATAGTCGAGCTGGGCTATCAGACGGTCACCTCTGTAGCTGTAGTGTCATTTTTCCTATGGTCCAATGTGTAAATTAAACAAAAAAGTGCACGTTTGTTATGATGTCCAAGATGGGGACCAGGATGTGGACATAATAAAAAATTAGGGAACATGATAGGAGACATTTCTACAATACATATAATCATTCTTATCTATTTAATACGATGACAACAGCTCTCCATACCTGCAGTCCACTACAAGGACCACCCTCTCTAATCCCTGAAAAATGAAATCATACTCAGTGACGAAGAGAGGGGGCTAAGCGCCCCCCATGGTCTCAGAGCATTGACTCTTCTAAGAGTCCTAAGAGTCCTGCTCACACTGATGGGGTGCAGCTGTGGGACCCTATTTTCAGAGATGATGTCCTCCACCCAACTCTCAAAAAGCTGAAAGGGTCTTCAGTAGAGATGGATAGTCGAGCTGGGCTATCAGACGGTCACCTCTGTAGCTGTAGTGTCATTTTTCCTATGGTCCAATGTGTAAATTAAACAAAAAAGTGCACGTTTGTTATGATGTCCAAGATGGGGACCAGGATGTGGACATAATAAAAAATTAGGGAACATGATAGGAGACATTTCTACAATACATATAATCATTCTTATCTATCTAATACGATGATAACAGCTCTCCATATCTGCAGTCCACCACAAGGACCACCCTCTCTAATCCCTGAAAAATGAAATCATCCTCAGTGATGAAGAGAGGGGGCTAAGTGCCCCCAATGGTCTCAGAGCATTGACTCTTCTAAGAGTCCTAAGAGTCCTGCTCACACTGATGGGGTGCAGCTGTGGGACCCTATTTTCAGAGATGATGTCCTCCACCCAACTCTCAAAAAGCTGAAAGGGTCTAAGAGTCCTAAGAGTCCTGCTCACACTGATGGGGTGCAGCTGTGGGACCCTATTTTTAGAGATGATGTCCTCCACCCAACTCTCAAAAAGCTGAAAGGTTCTTCAGTAGAGATGGATAGTCGAGCTGGGCTATCAGACGGTCACCTCTGTAGCTGTAGTTTCATTTTCCCTATGGTCCAATGTGTAAATTAAACAAAAAAGTGCACGTTTGTTATGATGTCCAAGATGGGGACCAGGATGTGGACATAATAAAAAATTAGGGAACATTATAGGAGACATTTCTACAATACATATAATCATTCTTATCTATCTAATACGATGACAACAGCTCTCCATACCTGCAGTCCACCACAAGGACCACCCTCTCTAATCCCTGAAAAATGAAATCATCCTCAGTGATGAAGAGAGGGGGCTAAGTGCCCCCAATGGTCTCAGAGCATTGACTCTTCTAAGAGTCCTAAGAGTCCTGCTCACACTGATGGGGTGCAGCTGTGGGACCCTATTTTCAGAGATGATGTCCTCCACCCAACTCTCAAAAAGCTGAAAGGGTCTTCAGTAGAGATGGATACTCGAGCTGGGCTATCAGACTGTCACCTCTGTAGCTGTAGTGTCATTTTTCCTATGGTCCAATGTGTAAATTAAACAAAAAAGTGCACGTTTGTTATGATGTCCAAGATGGGGACCAGGATGTGGACATAATAAAAAATTAGGGAACATGATAGGAGACATTTCTACAATACATATAATCATTCTTATCTATCTAATACGATGACAACAGCTCTCCATACCTGCAGTCCACCACAAGGACCACCCTCTCTAATCCCTGAAAAATGAAATCATCCTCAGGGACGAAGAGAGGGGGCTAAGCGCCCCCCATGGTTTTAGAGCATTGACTCTTCTAAGAGTCCTAAGAGTCCTGCTTACACTGATGGGGTTCAGCTGTGGGACCCTATTTTAAGAGATGATGTCCTCCACCCAACTCTCAAGAAGCTGAAAGGGTCTTCAGTAGAGATGGATAGTCGAGCTGGGCTATCAGACGGTCACCTCTGTAGCTGTAGTGTCATTTTTCCTATGGTCCAATGTGTAAATTAAACAAAAAAGTGCACGTTTGTTTTGATGTCCAAGATGGGGACCTGGATGTGGACATAATAAAAAATTAGGGAACATGATAGGAGACATTTCTACAATACATATAATCATTCTTATCTATCTAATACGATGACAACAGCTCTCCATACCTGCAGTCCACCACAAGGACCACCCTCTCTAATCCCTGAAAAATGAAATCATCCTCAGTGACGAAGAGAGGGGGCTAAGCGCCCCCATGGTCTCAGAGCATTAACGCTTCTAAGAGTCCTAAGAGTCCTGCTCACACTGATGGGGTGCAGCTGTGGGACCCTATTTTCAGAGATGATGTCCTCCACCCAACTCTCAAAAAGCTGAAAGGGTCTTCAGTAGAGATGGATAGTCGAGCTGGGCTATCAGACGGTCACCTCTGTAGCTGTAGTGTCATTTTTCCTATGGTCCAATGTGTAAATTAAACAAAAAAGTGCACGTTTGTTATGATGTCCAAGATGGGGACCAGGATGTGGACATAATAAAAAATTAGGGAACATGATAGGAGACATTTCTACAATACATATAATCATTCTTATCTATTTAATACGATGACAACAGCTCTCCATACCTGCAGTCCACCACAAGGACCACCCTCTCTAATCCCTGAAAAATGAAATCATCCTCAGGGACGAAGAGAGGGGGCTAAGCGCCCCCCATGGTTTTAGAGCATTGACTCTTCTAAGAGTCCTAAGAGTCCTGCTTACAATGATGGGGTGCAGCTGTGGGACCCTATTTTAAGAGATGATGTCCTCCACCCAACTCTCAAAAAGCTGAAAGGGTCTTCAGTAGAGATGGATAGTCGAGCTGGGCTATCAGACGGTCACCTCTGTAGCTGTAGTGTCATTTTTCCTATGGTCCAATGTGTAAATTAAACAAAAAAGTGCACGTTTGTTATGATGTCCAAGATGGGGACCAGGATGTGGACATAATAAAAAATTAGGGAACATGATAGGAGACATTTCTACAATACATATAATCATTCTTATCTATCTAATACGATGACAACAGCTCTCCATACCTGCAGTCCACCACAAGGACCACTCTCTCTAATCCCTGAAAAATGAAATCATCCTCAGTGACGAAGAGAGGGGGCTAAGCGCCCCCCATGGTCTCAAAACATTGACTCTTCTAAGAGTCCTAAGAGTCCTGCTCACACTGATGGGGTGCAGCTGTGGGACCCTATTTTCAGAGATGATGTCCTCCACCCAACTCTCAAAAAGCTGAAAGGGTCTTCAGTAGAGATGGATAGTCGAGCTGGGCTACCAGACGGTCACCTCTGTAGCTGTAGTGTCATTTTTCCTATGGTCCAATGTGTAAATTAAACAAACAAGTGCACGTTTGTTATGATTTCCAAGATGGGGACCAGGATGTGGACATAATAAAAAAATAGGGAACATGATAGGAGACATTTCTACAATACATATAATCATTCTTATCTATCTAATACGATGACAACAGCTCTCCATACTTGCAGTCCACCACAAGGACCACCCTCTCTATTCCCTGAAAAGTGAAATCATCCTCAGTGACGAAGAGAGGGGGCTAAGCGCCCCCCATGGTCTCAAAACATTGACTCTTCTAAGAGTCCTAAGAGTCCTGCTCACACTGATGGGGTGCAGCTGTGGGACCCTATTTTCAGAGATGATGTTCTCCACCCAACTCTCAAAAAGCTGAAAGGGTCTTCAGTAGAGATGGATTGTCGAGCTGGGCTATCAGACGGTCACCTCTGTAGCTGTAGTGTCATTTTTCCTATGGTCCAATGTGTAAATTAAACAAAAAAGTGCACGTTTGTTATGATGTCCAAGATGGGGACCAGGATGTGGACATAATAAAAAATTAGGGAACATGATAGGAGACATTTCTACAATACATATAATCATTCTTATCTATTTAATACGATGACAACAGCTCTCCATACCTGCAGTCCACCACAAGGACCACCCTCTCTAATCCCTGAAAAATGAAATCATCCTCAGTGACGAAGAGAGGGGGCTAAGCGCCCCCCATGGTCTCAGAGCATTGACTCTTCTAAGAGTCCTAAGAGTCCTGCTCACACTGATGGGGTGCAGCTGTGGGACCCTATTTTCAGAGATGATGTCCTCCACCCAACTCTCAAAAAGCTGAAAGGGTCTTCAGTAGAGATGGATAGTCGAGCTGGGCTATCAGACGGTCACCTCTGTAGCTGTAGTGTCATTTTTCCTATGGTCCAATGTGTAAATTAAACAAAAAAGTGCACGTTTGTTATGATGTCCAAGATGGGGACCAGTATGTGGACATAATAAAAAATTAGGGAACATGATAGGAGACATTTCTACAATACATATAATCATTCTTATCTATCTAATACGATGACAACAGCTCTCCATACCTGCAGTCCACCACAAGGACCACCCTCTCTAATCCCTGAAAAATGAAATCATCCTCAGTGACGAAGAGAGGGGGCTAAGCGCCCCCATGGTCTCAGAGCATTAACTCTTCTAAGAGTCCTAAGAGTCCTGCTCACACTGATGGGGTGCAGCTGTGGGACCCTATTTTCAGAGATGATGTCCTCCACCCAACTCTCAAAAAGCTGAAAGGGTCTTCAGTAGAGATGGATAGTCGAGCTGGGCTATCAGACGGTCACCTCTGTAGCTGTAGTGTCATTTTTCCTATGGTCCAATGTGTAAATTAAACAAAAAAGTGCACGTTTGTTATGATGTCCAAGATGGGGACCAGGATGTGGACATAATAAAAAATTAGGGAACATGATAGGAGACATTTCTACAATACATATAATCATTCTTATCTATCTAATACGATGACAACAGCTCTCCATACCTGCAGTTCACCACAAGGACCACCCTCTCTAATCCCTGAAAAATGAAATCATCCTCAGTGACGAAGAGAGGGGGCTAAGCGCCCCCATGGTCTCAGAGCATTAACTCTTCTAAGAGTCCTAAGAGTCCTGCTCACACTGATGGGGTGCAGCTGTGGGACCCTATTTTCAGAGATGATGTCCTCCACCCAACTCTCAAAAAGCTGAAAGGGTCTTCAGTAGAGATGGATAGTCGAGCTGGGCTATCAGACGGTCACCTCTGTAGCTGTAGTGTCATTTTTCCTATGGTCCAATGTGTAAATTAAACAAAAAAGTGCACGTTTGTTATGATGTCCAAGATGGGGACCAGGATGTGGACATAATAAAAAATTAGGGAACATGATAGGAGACATTTCTACAATACATATAATCATTCTTATCTATCTAATACGATGACAACAGCTCTCCATACCTGCAGTCCACCACAAGGACCACCCTCTCTAATCCCTGAAAAATGAAATCATCCTCAGTGACGAAGAGAGGGGGCCAAGCGCCCCCCATGGTACCAGAGCATTGACTCTTCTAAGAGTCCTAAGAGTCCTGCTCACACTGATGGGGTGAAGCTGTGGGACCCTATTTTCAGAGATGATGTCCTCCACCCAACTCTCAAAAAGCTGAAAGGGTCTTCAGTAGAGATGGATAGTCGAGCTGGGCTATCAGACGGTCACCTCTGTAGCTGTAGTGTCATTTTTCCTATGGTCCAATGTGTAAATTAAACAAAAAAGTGCACGTTTGTTATGATGTTCAAGATGGGGACCAGGATGTGGACATAATAAAAAATTAGGGAACATGATAGGAGACATTTCTACAATACATATAATCATTCTTATCTATCTAATACGATCACAACAGCTCTCCATACCTGCAGTCCACCACAAGGACCACTCTCTCTAATCCCTGAAAAATGAAATCATCCTCAGTGACGAAGAGAGGGGGCTAAGCGCCCCCCATGGTCTCAGAGCATTGACTCTTCTAAGAGTCCTAAGATTCCTGCTCACACTGATGGGGTGCAGCTGTGGGACCCTATTTTCAGAGATGATGTCCTCCACCCAACTCTCAAAAAGCTGAAAGGGTCTTCAGTAGAGATGGATAGTCGAGCTGGGCTATCAGACGGTCACCTCTGTAGCTGTAGTGTCATTTTTCCTATTGTCCAATTTGTAAATTAAACAAAAAAGTGCACGTTTGTTATGATTTCCAAGATGGGGACCAGGATGTGGACATAATAAAAAAATAGGGAACATGATAGGAGACATTTCTACAATACATATAATCATTCTTATCTATCTAATACGATGACAACAGCTCTCCATACCTGCAGTCCACCACAAGGACCACCCTCTCTATTCCCTGAAAAGTGAAATCATTCTCAGTGACGAGGAGAGGGGGCTAAGCGCCCCCCATGGTCTCAGAGCATTGACTCTTCTAAGAGTCCTAAGAGTCCTGCTCACACTGATGGGGTGCAGCTGCGGGACCCTATTTTCAGAGATGATGTTCTCCACCCAACTCTCAAAAAGCTGAAAGGGTCTTCAGTAGAGATGGATAGTCGAGCTGGGCTATCAGACGGTCACCTCTGTAGCTGTGGTGTCATTTTTCCTATGGTCCAATGTGTAAATTAAACAAAAAAGTGCACGTTTGTTATGATGTCCAAGATGGGGACCAGGATGTGGACATAATAAAAAATTAGGGAACATGATAGGAGACATTTCTACAATACATATAATCATTCTTATCTATCTAATACGATGACAACAGCTCTCCATACCTGCAGTCCACCACAAGGACCACCCTCTCTAATCCCTGAAAAATGAAATCATCCTCAGTGACGAAGAGAGGGGGCTAAGCGCCCCCCATGGTCTCAGAGCATTGACTCTTCTAAGAGTCCTAAGAGTCCTGCTCACACTGATGGGGTGCAGCTGTGGGACCCTATTTTCAGAGATGATGTCCTCCACCCAACTCTCAAAAAGCTGAAAGGGTCTTCAGTAGAGATGGATAGTCGAGCTGGGCTATCAGACGGTCACCTCTGTAGCTGTAGTGTCATTTTTCCTATGGTCCAATGTGTAAATTAAACAAAAAAGTGCACGTTTGTTATGATGTCCAAGATGGGGACCAGGATGTGGACATAATAAAAAATTAGGGAACATGATAGGAGACATTTCTACAATACATATAATCATTCTTATCTATTTAATACGATGACAACAGCTCTCCATACCTGCAGTCCACCACAAGGACCACCCTCTCTAATCCCTGAAAAATAAAATCATCCTCAGTGACGAAGAGAGGGGGCTAAGCGCCCCCCATGGTCTCAGAGCATTGACTCTTCTAAGAGTCCTAAAAGTCCTGCTCACACTGATGGGGTGCAGCTGTGGGACCCTATTTTCAGAGATGATGTCCTCCACCCAACTCTCAAAAAGCTGAAAGGGTCTTCAGTAGAGATGGATAGTCGAGCTGGGCTATCAGACGGTCACCTCTGTAGCTGTGGTGTCATTTTCCTATGGTCCAATGTGTAAATTAAACAAAAAAGTGCACGTTTGTTATGATGTCCAAGATGGGGACCAGGATGTGGACATAATAAAAAATTAGGGAACATGATAGGAGACATTTCTACAATACATATAATCATTCTTATCTATCTAATACGATGACAACAGCTCTCCATACCTGCAGTCCACCACAAGGACCACCCTCTCTAATCCCTGAAAAATGAAATCATCCTCAGTGACGAAGAGAGGGGGCTAAGCGCCCCCCATGGTCTCAGAGCATTGACTCTTCTAAGAGTCCTAAGAGTCCTGCTCACACTGATGGGTTGCAGCTGTGGGACCCTATTTTCAGAGATGATGTCCTCCACCCAACTCTCAAAAAGCTGAAAGGGTCTTCAGTAGAGATGGATAGTCGAGCTGGGCTATCAGACGGTCACCTCTGTAGCTGTAGTGTCATTTTTCCTATGGTCCAATGTGTAAATTAAACAAAAAAGTGCACGTTTGTTATGATGTCCAAGATGGGGACCAGGATGTGGACATAATAAAAAATTAGGGAACATGATAGGAGACATTTCTACAATACATATAATCATTCTTATCTATTTAATACGATGACAACAGCTCTCCATACCTGCAGTCCACCACAAGGACCACCCTCTCTAATCCCTGAAAAATAAAATCATCCTCAGTGACGAAGAGAGGGGGCTAAGCGCCCCCCATGGTCTCAGAGCATTGACTCTTCTAAGAGTCCTAAAAGTCCTGCTCACACTGATGGGGTGCAGCTGTGGGACCCTATTTTCAGAGATGATGTCCTCCACCCAACTCTCAAAAAGCTGAAAGGGTCTTCAGTAGAGATGGATTGTCGAGCTGGGCTATCAGACGGTCACCTCTGTAGCTGTAGTGTCATTTTTCCTATGGTCCAATGTGTAAATTAAACAAAAAAGTGCACGTTTGTAATGATGTCCAAGATGGGGACCAGGATGTGGACATAATAAAAAATTAGGGAACATGATAGGAGACATTTCTACAATACATATAATCATTCTTATCTACCTAATACGATGATAACAGCTCTCCATACCTGCAGTCCACCACAAGGACCACCCTCTCTAATCCCTGAAAAATGAAATCATCCTCAGTGACGAAGAGAGGGGGCTAAGTGCCCCCAATGGTCTCAGAGCATTGACTCTTCTAAGAGTCCTAAGAGTCCTGCTCACACTGATGGGGTGCAGCTGTGGGACCCTATTTTCAGAGATGATGTCCTCCACCCAACTCTCAAAAAGCTGAAAGGGTCTTCAGTAGAGATGGATAGTCGAGCTGGGCTATCAGACGGTCACCTCTGTAGCTGTAGTGTCATTTTTCCTATGGTCCAATGTGTAAATTAAACAAAAAAGTGCACGTTTGTTATGATTTCCAAGATGGGGACCAGGATGTGGACATAATAAAAAATTAGGGAACATGATAGGAGACATTTCTACAATACATATAATCATTCTTATCTATCTAATACGATGACAACAGCTCTCCATACCTGCAGTCCACCACAAGGACCACCCTCTCTAATCCCTGAAAAATGAAATCATCCTCAGTGACGAAGAGAGGGGGCTAAGCGCCCCCATGGTCTCAGAGCATTAACTCTTCTAAGAGTCCTAAGAGTCCTGCTCACACTGATGGGTGCAGCTGTGGGACCCTATTTTCAGAGATGATGTCCTCCACCCAACTCTCAAAAAGCTGAAAGGGTCTTCAGTAGAGATGGATAGTCGAGCTGGGCTATCAGACGGTCACCTCTGTAGCTGTAGTGTCATTTTTCCTATGGCCCAATGTGTAAATTAAACAAAAAAGTGCACGTTTGTTATGATGTCCAAGATGGGGACCAGGATGTGGACATAATAAAAAATTAGGGAACATGATAGGAGACATTTCTACAATACATATAATCATTCTTATCTATCTAATACGATGACAACAGCTCTCCATACCTGCAGTCCACCACAAGGACCACCCTCTCTAATCCCTGAAAAATGAAATCATCCTCAGTGACGAAGAGAGGGGGCCAAGCGCCCCCCATGGTACCAGAGCATTCACTCTTCTAAGAGTCCTAAGAGTCCTGCTCACACTGATGGGGTGAAGCTGTGGGACCCTATTTTCAGAGATGATGTCCTCCACCCAACTCTCAAAAAGCTGAAAGGGTCTTCAGTAGAGATGGATAGTCGAGCTGGGCTATCAGACGGTCACCTCTGTAGCTGTAGTGTCATTTTTCCTATGGTCCAATGTGTAAATTAAACAAAAAAGTGCACGTTTGTTATGATGTTCAAGATGGGGACCAGGATGTGGACATAATAAAAAATTAGGGAACATGATAGGAGACAATTCTACAATACATATAATCATTCTTATCTATCTAATACGATCACAACAGCTCTCCATACCTGCAGTCCACCACAAGGACCACTCTCTCTAATCCCTGAAAAATGAAATCATCCTCAGTGACGAAGAGAGGGGGCTAAGCGCCCCCCATGGTCTCAGAGCATTGACTCTTCTAAGAGTCCTAAGATTCCTGCTCACACTGATGGGGTGCAGCTGTGGGACCCTATTTTCAGAGATGATGTCCTCCACCCAACTCTCAAAACGCTGAAAGGGTCTTCAGTAGAGATGGATAGTCGAGCTGGGCTATCAGACGGTCACCTCTGTAGCTGTAGTGTCATTTTTCCTATGGTCCAATGTGTAAATTAAACAAAAAAGTGCACGTTTGTTATGATTTCCAAGATGGGGACCAGGATGTGGACATAATAAAAAAATACGGAACATGATAGGAGACATTTCTACAATACATATAATCATTCTTATCTATGTAATACGATGACAACAGCTCTCCATACCTGCAGTCCACCACAAGGACCACCCTCTCTATTCCCTGAAAAGTGAAATCATCCTCAGTGACGAAGAGAGGGGGCTAAGCGCCCCCCATGGTCTCAGAGCATTGACTCTTCTAAGAGTCCTAAGAGTCCTGCTCACACTGATGGGGTGCAGCTGTGGGACCCTATTTTCAGAGATGATGTTCTCCACCCAACTCTCAAAAAGCTGAAAGGGTCTTCAGTAGAGATGGATAGTCGAGCTGGGCTATCAGACGGTCACCTCTGTAGCTGTAGTGTCATTTTTCCTATGGTCCAATGTGTAAATTAAACAAAAAAGTGCACGTTTGTTATGATGTCCAAGATGGGGACCAGGATGTGGACATAATAAAAAATTAGGGAACATGATAGGAGACATTTCTACAATACATATAATCATTCTTATCTATTTAATACGATGACAACAGCTCTCCATACCTGCAGTCCACCACAAGGACCACCCTCTCTAATCCCTGAAAAATGAAATCATCCTCAGTGATGAAGAGAGGGGGCTAAGTGCCCCCAATGGTCTCAGAGCATTGACTCTTCTAAGAGTCCTAAGAGTCCTGCTCACACTGATGGGGTGCAGCTGTGGGACCCTATTTTCAGAGATGATGTCCTCCACCCAACTCTCAAAAAGCTGAAAGGGTCTTCAGTAGAGATGGATAGTCGAGCTGGGCTATCAGACGGTCACCTCTGTAGCTGTAGTGTCATTTTTCCTATGGTCCAATGTGTAAATTAAACAAAAAAGTGCACGTTTGTTATGATGTCCAAGATGGGGACCAGGATGTGGACATAATAAAAAATTAGGGAACATGATAGGAGACATTTCTACAATACATATAATCATTCTTATCTATCTAATACGATGACAACAGCTCTCCATACCTGCAGTCCACCACAAGGACCACCCTCTCTAATCCCTGAAAAATGAAATCATCCTCAGTGACGAAGAGAGGGGGCTAAGCGCCCCCATGGTCTCAGAGCATTAACTCTTCTAAGAGTCCTAAGAGTCCTGCTCACACTGATGGGGTGCAGCTGTGGGACCCTATTTTCAGAGATGATGTCCTCCACCCAACTCTCAAAAAGCTGAAAGGGTCTTCAGTAGAGATGGATAGTCGAGCTGGGCTATCAGACGGTCACCTCTGTAGCTGTAGTGTCATTTTTCCTATGGTCCAATGTGTAAATTAAACAAAAAAGTGCACGTTTGTTATGATGTTCAAGATGGGGACCAGGATGTGGACATAATAAAAAATTAGGGAACATGATAGGAGACATTTCTACAATACATATAATCATTCTTATCTATCTAATACGATCACAACAGCTCTCCATACCTGCAGTCCACCACAAGGACCACTCTCTCTAATCCCTGAAAAGTGAAATCATCCTCAGTGACGAAGAGAGGGGGCTAAGCGCCCTCCATGGTCTCAGAGCATTGACTCTTCTAAGAGTCCTAAGAGTCCTGCTCACACTGATGGGGTGCAGCTGTGGGACCCTATTTTCAGAGATGATGTTCTCTACCCAACTCTCAAAAAGCTGAAAGGGTCTTCAGTAGAGATGGATAGTCGAGCTGGGCTATCAGACGGTCACCTCTGTAGCTGTAGTGTCATTTTTCCTATGGTCCAATGTGTAAATTAAACAAAAAAGTGCACGTTTGTTATGATGTCCAAGATGGGGACCAGGATGTGGACATAATAAAAAATTAGGGAACATGATAGGAGACATTTCTACAATACATATAATCATTCTTATCTATCTAATACGATGACAACAGCTCTCCATACCTGCAGTCCACCACAAGGACCACCCTCTCTAATCCCTGAAAAATGAAATCATCCTCAGTGACGAAGAGAGGGGGCTAAGCGCCCCCCATGGTCTCAGAGCATTGACTCTTCTAAGAGTCCTAAGAGTCCTGCTCACACTGATGGGGTGCAGCTGTGGGACCCTATTTTCAGAGATGATGTCCTCCACCCAACTCTCAAAAAGCTGAAAGGGTCTTCAGTAGAGATGGATAGTCGAGCTGGGCTATCAGACGGTCACCTCTGTAGCTGTAGTGTCATTTTTCCTATGGTCCAATGTGTAAATTAAACAAAAAAGTGCACGTTTGTTATGATGTCCAAGATGGGGACCAGGATGTGGACATAATAAAAAATTTAGGGAACATGATAGGAGACATTTCTACAATACATATAATCATTCTTATCTATCTAATACGATGATAACAGCTCTCCATATCTGCAGTCCACCACAAGGACCACCCTCTCTAATCCCTGAAAAATGAAATCATCCTCAGTGATGAAGAGAGGGGGCTAAGTGCCCCCAATGGTCTCAGAGCATTGACTCTTCTAAGAGTCCTAAGAGTCCTGCTCACACTGATGGGGTGCAGCTGTGGGACCCTATTTTCAGAGATGATGTCCTCCACCCAACTCTCAAAAAGCTGAAAGGGTCTTCAGTAGAGATGGATAGTCGAGCTGGGCTATCAGACGGTCACCTCTGTAGCTGTAGTGTCATTTTTCCTATGGTCCAATGTGTAAATTAAACAAAAAAGTGCACGTTTGTTATGATGTCCAAGATGGGGACCAGGATGTGGACATAATAAAAAATTTAGGGAACATGATAGGAGACATTTCTACAATACATATAATCATTCTTATCTATCTAATACGATGATAACAGCTCTCCATATCTGCAGTCCACCACAAGGACCACCCTCTCTAATCCCTGAAAAATGAAATCATCCTCAGTGATGAAGAGAGGGGGCTAAGTGCCCCCAATGGTCTCAGAGCATTGACTCTTCTAAGAGTCCTAAGAGTCCTGCTCACACTGATGGGGTGCAGCTGTGGGACCCTATTTTCAGAGATGATGTCCTCCACCCAACTCTCAAAAAGCTGAAAGGGTCTTCAGTAGAGATGGATAGTCGAGCTGGGCTATCAGACGGTCACCTCTGTAGCTGTAGTGTCATTTTTCCTATGGTCCAATGTGTAAATTAAACAAAAAAGTGCACGTTTGTTATGATGTCCAAGATGGGGACCAGGATGTGGACATAATAAAAAATTAGGGAACATGATAGGAGACATTTCTACAATACATATAATCATTCTTATCTATCTAATACGATCACAACAGCTCTCCATACCTGCAGTCCACCACAAGGACCACTCTCTCTAATCCCTGAAAAATGAAATCATCCTCAGTGACGAAGAGAGGGGGCTAAGCGCCCCCCATGGTCTCAGAGCATTGACTCTTCTAAGAGTCCTAGGATTCCTGCTCACACTGATGGGGTGCAGCTGTGGGACCCTATTTTCAGAGATGATGTCCTCCACCCAACTCTCAAAAAGCTGAAAGGGTCTTCAGTAGAGATGGATAGTCGAGCTGGGCTATCAGACGGTCACCTCTGTAGCTGTAGTGTCATTTTTCCTATGGTCCAATGTGTAAATTAAACAAAAAAGTGCACGTTTGTTATGATTTCCAAGATGGGGACCAGGATGTGGACATAATAAAAAAATAGGGAACATGATAGGAGACATTTCTACAATACATATAATCATTCTTATCTATCTAATACGATGACAACAGCTTTCCATACCTGCAGTCCACCACAAGGACCACCCTCTCTATTCCCTGAAAAGTGAAATCATCCTCAGTGACGAAGAGAGGGGGCTAAGCGCCCCCCATGGTCTCAGAGCATTGACTCTTCTAAGAGTCCTAAGAGTCCTGCTCACACTGATGGGGTGCAGCTGTGGGACCCTATTTTCAGAGATGATGTTCTCCACCCAACTCTCAAAAAGCTGAAAGGGTCTTCAGTAGAGATGGATAGTCGAGCTGGGCTATCAGACGGTCACCTCTGTAGCTGTAGTGTCATTTTTCCTATGGTCCAATGTGTAAATTAAACAAAAAAGTGCACGTTTGTTATGATGTCCAAGATGGGGACCAGGATGTGGACATAATAAAAAATTAGGGAACATGATAGGAGACATTTCTACAATACATATAATCATTCTTATCTATCTAATACGATGATAACAGCTCTCCATATCTGCAGTCCACCACAAGGACCACCCTCTCTAATCCCTGAAAAATGAAATCATCCTCAGTGATGAAGAGAGGGGGCTAAGTGCCCCCAATGGTCTCAGAGCATTGACTCTTCTAAGAGTCCTAAGAGTCCTGCTCACACTGATGGGGTGCAGCTGTGGGACCCTATTTTCAGAGATGATGTCCTCCACCCAACTCTCAAAAAGCTGAAAGGGTCTTCAGTAGAGATGGATAGTCGAGCTGGGCTATCAGACGGTCACCTCTGTAGCTGTAGTGTCATTTTTCCTATGGTCCAATGTGTAAATTAAACAAAAAAGTGCACGTTTGTTATGATGTCCAAGATGGGGACCAGGATGTGGACATAATAAAAAATTAGGGAACATGATAGGAGACATTTCTACAATACATATAATCATTCTTATATATCTAATACGATGACAACAGCTCTCCATACCTGCAGTCCACCACAAGGACCACCCTCTCTAATCCCTGAAAAATGAAATCATCCTCAGGGACGAAGAGAGGGGGCTAAGCGCCCCCCATGGTTTTAGAGCATTGACTCTTCTAAGAGTCCTAAGAGTCCTGCTTACACTGATGGGGTGCAGCTGTGGGACCCTATTTTAAGAGATGATGTCCTCCACCCAACTCTCAAAAAGCTGAAAGGGTCTTCAGTAGAGATGGATAGTCGAGCTGGGCTATCAGACGGTCACCTCTGTAGCTGTAGTGTCATTTTTCCTATGGTCCAATGTGTAAATTAAACAAAAAAGTGCACGTTTGTTATGATGTCCAAGATGGGGACCAGGATGTGGACATAATAAAAAATTAGGGAACATGATAGGAGACATTTCTACAATACATATAATCATTCTTATCTATCTAATACGATGACAACAGCTCTCCATACCTGCAGTCCACCACAAGGACCACCCTCTCTAATCCCTGAAAAATGAAATCATCCTCAGTGACGAAATGAGGGGGCTAAGCGCCCCCATGGTCTCAGAGCATTAACTCTTCTAAGAGTCCTAAGAGTCCTGCTCACACTGATGGGGTGCAGCTGTGGGACCCTATTTTCAGAGATGATGTCCTCCACCCAACTCTCAAAAAGCTGAAAGGGTCTTCAGTAGAGATGGATAGTCGAGCTGGGCTATCAGACGGTCACCTCTGTAGCTGTAGTGTCATTTTTCCTATGGTCCAATGTGTAAATTAAACAAAAAAGTGCACGTTTGTTATGATGTCCAAGATGGGGACCAGGATGTGGACATAATAAAAAATTAGGGAACATGATAGGAGACATTTCTACAATACATATAATCATTCTTATCTATCTAATACGATGACAACAGCTCTCCATACCTGCAGTCCACCACAAGGACCACCCTCTCTAATCCCTGAAAAATGAAATCATCCTCAGTGACGAAATGAGGGGGCTAAGCGCCCCCATGGTCTCAGAGCATTAACTCTTCTAAGAGTTAGCCATTAAAAGGTATCAACCACTGAGGACTCTCTGTTCTTTTAAACAATTTTTTTATCTCTACTGGCTAACACGGTACAAAGATATATTTTACTTGTACAATACATATAATCATTCTTATCTATCTAATACGATGACAACAGCTCTCCATACCTGCAGTCCACCACAAGGACCACTCTCTCTAATCCCTGAAAAATGAAATCATCCTCAGTGACGAAGAGAGGGGGCTAAGCGCCCCCATGGTCTCAGAGCATTAACTCTTCTAAGAGTCCTAAGAGTCCTGCTCACACTGATGGGGTGCAGCTGTGGGACCCTATTTTCAGAGATGATGTCCTCCACCCAACTCTCAAAAAGCTGAAAGGGTCTTCAGTAGAGATGGATAGTCGAGCTGGGCTATCAGACGGTCACCTCTGTAGCTGTAGTGTCATTTTTCCTATGGTCCAATGTGTAAATTAAACAAAAAAGTGCACGTTTGTTATGATGTCCAAGATGGGGACCAGGATGTGGACATAATAAAAAATTAGGGAACATGATAGGAGACATTTCTACAATACATATAATCATTCTTATCTATCTAATACGATGACAACAGCTCTCCATACCTGCAGTCCACCACAAGGACCACCCTCTCTAATCCCTGAAAAATGAAATCATCCTCAGGGACGAAGAGAGGGGGCTAAGCGCCCCCCATGGTTTTAGAGCATTGACTCTTCTAAGAGTCCTAAGAGTCCTGCTTACACTGATGGGGTGCAGCTGTGGGACCCTATTTTAAGAGATGATGTCCTCCACCCAACTCTCAAAAAGCTGAAAGGGTCTTCAGTAGAGATGGATAGTCGAGCTGGGCTATCAGACGGTCACCTCTGTAGCTGTAGTGTCATTTTTCCTATGGTCCAATGTGTAAATTAAACAAAAAAGTACACGTTTGTTATTATGTCCAAGATGGGGACCAGGATGTGGACATAATAAAAAATTAGGGAACATGATAGGAGACATTTCTACAATACATATAATCATTCTTATCTATCTAATACGATGACAACAGCTCTCCATACCTGCAGTCCACCACAAGGACCACCCTCTCTAATCCCTGAAAAATGAAATCATCCTCAGTGACGAAGAGAGGGGGCTAAGCGCCCCCATGGTCTCAGAGCATTAACTCTTCTAAGAGTCCTAAGAGTCCTGCTCACACTGATGGGGTGCAGCTGTGGGACCCTATTTTCAGAGATGATGTCCTCCACCCAACTCTCAAAAAGCTGAAAGGGTCTTCAGTAGAGATGGATAGTCGAGCTGGGCTATCAGACGGTCACCTCTGTAGCTGTAGTGTCATTTTTCCTATGGTCCAATGTGTAAATTAAACAAAAAAGTGCACGTTTGTTATGATGTCCAAGATGGGGACCAGGATGTGGACATAATAAAAAATTAGGGAACATGATAGGAGACATTTCTACAATACATATAATCATTCTTATCTATCTAATACGATGACAACAGCTCTCCATACCTGCAGTCCACCACAAGGACCACTCTCTCTAATCCCTGAAAAATGAAATCATCCTCAGTGACGAAGAGAGGGGGCTAAGCGCCCCCATGGTCTCAGAGCATTAACTCTTCTAAGAGTCCTAAGAGTCCTGCTCACACTGATGGGGTGCAGCTGTGGGACCCTATTTTCAGAGATGATGTCCTCCACCCAACTCTCAAAAAGCTGAAAGGGTCTTCAGTAGAGATGGATAGTCGAGCTGGGCTATCAGACGGTCACCTCTGTAGCTGTAGTGTCATTTTTCCTATGGTCCAATGTGTAAATTAAACAAAAAAGTGCACGTTTGTTATGATGTCCAAGATGGGGACCAGGATGTGGACATAATAAAAAATTAGGGAACATGATAGGAGACATTTCTACAATACATATAATCATTCTTATCTATCTAATACGATGACAACAGCTCTCCATACCTGCAGTCCACCACAAGGACCACCCTCTCTAATCCCTGAAAAATGAAATCATCCTCAGGGACGAAGAGAGGGGGCTAAGCGCCCCCCATGGTTTTAGAGCATTGACTCTTCTAAGAGTCCTAAGAGTCCTGCTTACACTGATGGGGTGCAGCTGTGGGACCCTATTTTAAGAGATGATGTCCTCCACCCAACTCTCAAAAAGCTGAAAGGGTCTTCAGTAGAGATGGATAGTCGAGCTGGGCTATCAGACGGTCACCTCTGTAGCTGTAGTGTCATTTTTCCTATGGTCCAATGTGTAAATTAAACAAAAAAGTGCACGTTTGTTATGATGTCCAAGATGGGGACCAGGATGTGGACATAATAAAAAATTAGGGAACATGATAGGAGACATTTCTACAATACATATAATCATTCTTATCTATCTAATACGATGACAACAGCTCTCCATACCTGCAGTCCACCACAAGGACCACCCTCTCTAATCCCTGAAAAATGAAATCATCCTCAGTGACGAAGAGAGGGGGCTAAGCGCCCCCATGGTCTCAGAGCATTAACTCTTCTAAGAGTCCTAAGAGTCCTGCTCACACTGATGGGGTGCAGCTGTGGGACCCTATTTTCAGAGATGATGTCCTCCACCCAACTCTCAAAAAGCTGAAAGGGTCTTCAGTAGAGATGGATAGTCGAGCTGGGCTACCAGACGGTCACCTCTGTAGCTGTAGTGTCATTTTTCCTATGGTCCAATGTGTAAATTAAACAAAAAAGTGCACGTTTGTTATGATTTCCACGATGGGGACCAGGATGTGGACATAATAAAAAAATAGGGAACATGATAGGAGACATTTCTACAATACATATAATCATTCTTATCTATCTAATACGATGACAACAGCTCTCCATACCTGCAGTCCACCACAAGGACCACCCTCTCTATTCCCTGAAAAGTGAAATCATCCTCAGTGACGAAGAGAGGGGGCTAAGCGCCCCCCATGGTCTCAGAGCATTGACTCTTCTAAGAGTCCTAAGAGTCCTGCTCACACTGATGGGGTGCAGCTGTGGGACCCTATTTTCAGAGATGATGTTCTCCACCCAACTCTCAAAAAGCTGAAAGGGTCTTCAGTAGAGATGGATAGTCGAGCTGGGCTATCAGACGGTCACCTCTGTAGCTGTAGTGTCATTTTTCCTATGGTCCAATGTGTAAATTAAACAAAAAAGTGCACGTTTGTTATGATGTCCAAGATGGGGACCAGGATGTGGACATAATAAAAAATTAGGGAACATGATAGGAGACATTTCTACAATACATATAATCATTCTTATCTATCTAATACGATGACAACAGCTCTCCATACCTGCAGTCCACCACAAGGACCACCCTCTCTAATCCCTGAAAAATGAAATCATCCTCAGTGACGAAATGAGGGGGCTAAGCGCCCCCATGGTCTCAGAGCATTAACTCTTCTAAGAGTCCTAAGAGTCCTGCTCACACTGATGGGGTGCAGCTGTGGGACCCTATTTTCAGAGATGATGTCCTCCACCCAACTCTCAAAAAGCTGAAAGGGTCTTCAGTAGAGATGGATAGTCGAGCTGGGCTATCAGACGGTCACCTCTGTAGCTGTAGTGTCATTTTTCCTATGGTCCAATGTGTAAATTAAACAAAAAAGTGCACGTTTGTTATGATGTCCAAGATGGGGACCAGGATGTGGACATAATAAAAAATTAGGGAACATGATAGGAGACATTTCTACAATACATATAATCATTCTTATCTATCTAATACGATGACAACAGCTCTCCATACCTGCAGTCCACCACAAGGACCACTCTCTCTAATCCCTGAAAAATGAAATCATCCTCAGTGACGAAGAGAGGGGGCTAAGCGCCCCCATGGTCTCAGAGCATTAACTCTTCTAAGAGTCCTAAGAGTCCTGCTCACACTGATGGGGTGCAGCTGTGGGACCCTATTTTCAGAGATGATGTCCTCCACCCAACTCTCAAAAAGCTGAAAGGGTCTTCAGTAGAGATGGATAGTCGAGCTGGGCTATCAGACGGTCACCTCTGTAGCTGTAGTGTCATTTTTCCTATGGTCCAATGTGTAAATTAAACAAAAAAGTGCACGTTTGTTATGATGTCCAAGATGGGGACCAGGATGTGGACATAATAAAAAATTAGGGAACATGATAGGAGACATTTCTACAATACATATAATCATTCTTATCTATCTAATACGATGACAACAGCTCTCCATACCTGCAGTCCACCACAAGGACCACCCTCTCTAATCCCTGAAAAATGAAATCATCCTCAGGGACGAAGAGAGGGGGCTAAGCGCCCCCCATGGTTTTAGAGCATTGACTCTTCTAAGAGTCCTAAGAGTCCTGCTTACACTGATGGGGTGCAGCTGTGGGACCCTATTTTAAGAGATGATGTCCTCCACCCAACTCTCAAAAAGCTGAAAGGGTCTTCAGTAGAGATGGATAGTCGAGCTGGGCTATCAGACGGTCACCTCTGTAGCTGTAGTGTCATTTTTCCTATGGTCCAATGTGTAAATTAAACAAAAAAGTGCACGTTTGTTATGATGTCCAAGATGGGGACCAGGATGTGGACATAATAAAAAATTAGGGAACATGATAGGAGACATTTCTACAATACATATAATCATTCTTATCTATCTAATACGATGACAACAGCTCTCCATACCTGCAGTCCACCACAAGGACCACCCTCTCTAATCCCTGAAAAATGAAATCATCCTCAGTGACGAAGAGAGGGGGCTAAGCGCCCCCATGGTCTCAGAGCATTAACTCTTCTAAGAGTCCTAAGAGTCCTGCTCACACTGATGGGGTGCAGCTGTGGGACCCTATTTTCAGAGATGATGTCCTCCACCCAACTCTCAAAAAGCTGAAAGGGTCTTCAGTAGAGATGGATAGTCGAGCTGGGCTATCAGACGGTCACCTCTGTAGCTGTAGTGTCATTTTTCCTATGGTCCAATGTGTAAATTAAACAAAAAAGTGCACGTTTGTTATGATGTCCAAGATGGGGACCAGGATGTGGACATAATAAAAAATTAGGGAACATGATAGGAGACATTTCTACAATACATATAATCATTCTTATCTATCTAATACGATGACAACAGCTCTCCATACCTGCAGTCCACCACAAGGACCACTCTCTCTAATCCCTGAAAAATGAAATCATCCTCAGTGACGAAGAGAGGGGGCTAAGCGCCCCCATGGTCTCAGAGCATTAACTCTTCTAAGAGTCCTAAGAGTCCTGCTCACACTGATGGGGTGCAGCTGTGGGACCCTATTTTCAGAGATGATGTCCTCCACCCAACTCTCAAAAAGCTGAAAGGGTCTTCAGTAGAGATGGATAGTCGAGCTGGGCTATCAGACGGTCACCTCTGTAGCTGTAGTGTCATTTTTCCTATGGTCCAATGTGTAAATTAAACAAAAAAGTGCACGTTTGTTATGATGTCCAAGATGGGGACCAGGATGTGGACATAATAAAAAATTAGGGAACATGATAGGAGACATTTCTACAATACATATAATCATTCTTATCTATCTAATACGATGACAACAGCTCTCCATACCTGCAGTCCACCACAAGGACCACCCTCTCTAATCCCTGAAAAATGAAATCATCCTCAGGGACGAAGAGAGGGGGCTAAGCGCCCCCCATGGTTTTAGAGCATTGACTCTTCTAAGAGTCCTAAGAGTCCTGCTTACACTGATGGGGTGCAGCTGTGGGACCCTATTTTAAGAGATGATGTCCTCCACCCAACTCTCAAAAAGCTGAAAGGGTCTTCAGTAGAGATGGATAGTCGAGCTGGGCTATCAGACGGTCACCTCTGTAGCTGTAGTGTCATTTTTCCTATGGTCCAATGTGTAAATTAAACAAAAAAGTGCACGTTTGTTATGATGTCCAAGATGGGGACCAGGATGTGGACATAATAAAAAATTAGGGAACATGATAGGAGACATTTCTACAATACATATAATCATTCTTATCTATCTAATACGATGACAACAGCTCTCCATACCTGCAGTCCACCACAAGGACCACCCTCTCTAATCCCTGAAAAATGAAATCATCCTCAGTGACGAAGAGAGGGGGCTAAGCGCCCCCATGGTCTCAGAGCATTAACTCTTCTAAGAGTCCTAAGAGTCCTGCTCACACTGATGGGGTGCAGCTGTGGGACCCTATTTTCAGAGATGATGTCCTCCACCCAACTCTCAAAAAGCTGAAAGGGTCTTCAGTAGAGATGGATAGTCGAGCTGGGCTACCAGACGGTCACCTCTGTAGCTGTAGTGTCATTTTTCCTATGGTCCAATGTGTAAATTAAACAAAAAAGTGCACGTTTGTTATGATTTCCACGATGGGGACCAGGATGTGGACATAATAAAAAAATAGGGAACATGATAGGAGACATTTCTACAATACATATAATCATTCTTATCTATCTAATACGATGACAACAGCTCTCCATACCTGCAGTCCACCACAAGGACCACCCTCTCTATTCCCTGAAAAGTGAAATCATCCTCAGTGACGAAGAGAGGGGGCTAAGCGCCCCCCATGGTCTCAGAGCATTGACTCTTCTAAGAGTCCTAAGAGTCCTGCTCACACTGATGGGGTGCAGCTGTGGGACCCTATTTTCAGAGATGATGTTCTCCACCCAACTCTCAAAAAGCTGAAAGGGTCTTCAGTAGAGATGGATAGTCGAGCTGGGCTATCAGACGGTCACCTCTGTAGCTGTAGTGTCATTTTTCCTATGGTCCAATGTGTAAATTAAACAAAAAAGTGCACGTTTGTTATGATGTCCAAGATGGGGACCAGGATGTGGACATAATAAAAAATTAGGGAACATGATGGGAGACATTTCTACAATACATATAATCATTCTTATCTATTTAATACGATGACAACAGCTCTCCATACCTGCAGTCCACCACAAGGACCACCCTCTCTAATCCCTGAAAAATGAAATCATCCTCAGTGACGAAGAGAGGGGGCTAAGCGCCCCCCATGGTCTCAGAGCATTGACTCTTCTAAGAGTCCTAAGAGTCCTGCTCACACTGATGAAGTGCAGCTGTGGGACCCTATTTTCAGAGATGATGTCCTCCACCCAACTCTCAAAAAGCTGAAAGGGTCTTCAGTAGAGATGGATAGTCGAGCTGGGCTATCAGACGGTCACCTCTGTAGCTGTAGTGTCATTTTTCCTATGGTCCAATGTGTAAATTAAACAAAAAAGTGCACGTTTGTTATGATGTCCAAGATGGGGACCAGGATGTGGACATAATAAAAAATTAGGGAACATGATAGGAGACATTTCTACAATACATATAATCATTCTTATCTATCTAATACGATGACAACAGCTCTCCATACCTGCAGTCCACCACAAGGACCACCCTCTCTAATCCCTGAAAAATGAAATCATCCTCAGTGACGAAGAGAGGGGGCTAAGCGCCCCCATGGTCTCAGAGCATTAACTCTTCTAAGAGTCCTAAGAGTCCTGCTCACACTGATGGGGTGCAGCTGTGGGACCCTATTTTCAGAGATGATGTCCTCCACCCAACTCTCAAAAAGCTGAAAGGGTCTTCAGTAGAGATGGATAGTCGAGCTGGGCTATCAGACGGTCACCTCTGTAGCTGTAGTGTCATTTTTCCTATGGTCCAATGTGTAAATTAAACAAAAAAGTGCACGTTTGTTATGATGTCCAAGATGGGGACCAGGATGTGGACATAATAAAAAATTAGGGAACATGATAGGAGACATTTCTACAATACATATAATCATTCTTATCTATCTAATACGATGACAACAGCTCTCCATACCTGCAGTCCACCACAAGGACCACCCTCTCTAATCCCTGAAAAATGAAATCATCCTCAGTGACGAAGAGAGGGGGCCAAGCGCCCCCCATGGTACCAGAGCATTGACTCTTCTAAGAGTCCTAAGAGTCCTGCTCACACTGATGGGGTGAAGCTGTTGGACCCTATTTTCAGAGATGATGTCCTCCACCCAACTCTCAAAAAGCTGAAAGGGTCTTCAGTAGAGATGGATAGTCGAGCTGGGCTATCAGACGGTCACCTCTGTAGCTGTAGTGTCATTTTTCCTATGGTCCAATGTGTAAATTAAACAAAAAAGTGCACGTTTGTTATGATGTCCAAGATGGGGACCAGGATGTGGACATAATAAAAAATTAGGGAACATGATAGGAGACATTTCTACAATACATATAATCATTCTTATCTATCTAATACGATGATAACAGCTCTCCATACCTGCAGTCCACCACAAGGACCACCCTCTCTAATCCCTGAAAAATGAAATCATCCTCAGTGACGAAGAGAGGGGGCTAAGTGCCCCCAATGGTCTCAGAGCATTGACTCTTCTAAGAGTCCTAAGAGTCCTGCTCACACTGATGGGGTGCAGCTGTGGGACCCTATTTTCAGAGATGATGTCCTCCACCCAACTCTCAAAATGCTGAAAGGGTCTTCAGTAGAGATGGATAGTCGAGCTGGGCTATCAGACGGTCACCTCTGTAGCTGTAGTGTCATTTTTCCTATGGTCCAATGTGTAAATTAAACAAAAAAGTGCACGTTTGTTATGATGTCCAAGATGGGGACCAGGATGTGGACATAATAAAAAATTAGGGAACATGATAGGAGACATTTCTACAATACATATAATCATTCTTATCTATCTAATACGATGACAACAGCTCTCCATACCTGCAGTCCACCACAAGGACCACCCTCTCTAATCCCTGAAAAATGAAATCATCCTCAGTGACGAAGAGAGGGGGCTAAGCGCCCCCATGGTCTCAGAGCATTAACTCTTCTAAGAGTCCTAAGAGTCCTGCTCACACTGATGGGGTGCAGCTGTGGGACCCTATTTTCAGAGATGATGTCCTCCACCCAACTCTCAAAAAGCTGAAAGGGTCTTCAGTAGAGATGGATAGTCGAGCTGGGCTATCAGACGGTCACCTCTGTAGCTGTAGTGTCATTTTTCCTATGGTCCAATGTGTAAATTAAACAAAAAAGTGCACGTTTGTTATGATGTCCAAGATGGGGACCAGGATGTGGACATAATAAAAAATTAGGGAACATGATAGGAGACATTTCTACAATACATATAATCATTCTTATCTATCTAATACGATGACAACAGCTCTCCATACCTGCAGTCCACCACAAGGACCACCCTCTCTAATCCCTGAAAAATGAAATCATCCTCAGTGACGAAGAGAGGGGGCCAAGCACCCCCCATGGTACCAGAGCATTGACTCTTCTAAGAGTCCTAAGAGTCCTGCTCACACTGATGGGGTGAAGCTGTGGGACACTATTTTCAGAGATGATGTCCTCCACCCAACTCTCAAAAAGCTGAAAGGGTCTTCAGTAGAGATGGATAGTCGAGCTGGGCTATCAGACGGTCACCTCTGTAGCTGTAGTGTCATTTTTCCTATGGTCCAATGTGTAAATTAAACAAAAAAGTGCACGTTTGTTATGATGTTCAAGATGGGGACCAGGATGTGGACATAATAAAAAATTAGGGAACATGATAGGAGACATTTCTACAATACATATAATCATTCTTATCTATCTAATACGATCACAACAGCTCTCCATACCTGCAGTCCACCACAAGGACCACCCTCTCTAATCCCTGAAAAATGAAATCATCCTCAGTGACGAAGAGAGGGGGCTAAGCGCCCCCCATGGTCTCAGAGCATTGACTCTTCTAAGAGTCCTAAGATTCCTGCTCACACTGATGGGGTGCAGCTGTGGGACCCTATTTTCAGAGATGATGTCCTCCACCCAACTCTCAAAAAGCTGAAAGGGTCTTAAGTAGAGATGGATAGTCGAGCTGGGCTATCAGACGGTCACCTCTGTAGCTGTAGTGTCATTTTTCCTATGGTCCAATTTGTAAATTAAACAAAAAAGTGCACGTTTGTTATGATTTCCAAGATGGGGACCAGGATGTGGACATAATAAAAAAATAGGGAACATGATAGGAGACATTTCTACAATACATATAATCATTCTTATCTATCTAATACGATGACAACAGCTCTCCATACCTGCAGTCCACCACAAGGACCACCCTCTCTTTTCCCTAAAAAGTGAAATCATCCTCAGTGACGAGGAGAGGGGGCTAAGCGCCCCCCATGGTCTCAGAGCATTGACTCTTCTAAGAGTCCTAAGAGTCCTGCTCACACTGATAAGGTGCAGCTGTGGGATCCTATTTTCAGAGATGATGTTCTCCACCCAACTCTCAAAAAGCTGAAAGGGTCTTCAGTAGAGATGGATAGTCGAGCTGGGCTATCAGACGGTCACCTCTGTAGCTGTAGTGTCATTTTTCCTATGGTCCAATGTGTAAATTAAACAAAAAAGTGCACGTTTGTTATGATGTCCAAGATGGGGACCAGGATGTGGACATAATAAAAAATTAGGGAACATGATAGGAGACATTTCTACAATACATATAATCATTCTTATCTATTTAATACGATGACAACAGCTCTCCATACCTGCAGTCCACTACAAGGACCACCCTCTCTAATCCCTGAAAAATGAAATCATCCTCAGTGACGAAATGAGGGGGCTAAGCGCCCCCATGGTCTCAGAGCATTGACTCTTCTAAGAGTCCTAAGAGTCCTGCTCACACTGATGGGGTGCAGCTGTGGGACCCTATTTTCAGAGATGATGTCCTCCACCCAACTCTCAAAAAGCTGAAAGGTTCTTCAGTAGAGATGGATAGTCGAGCTGGGCTATCAGACGGTCACCTCTGTAGCTGTAGTGTCATTTTTCCTATGGTCCAATGTGGAAATTAAACAAAAAAGTGCACGTTTGTTATGATGTCCAAGATGGGGACCAGGATGTGGACATAATAAAAAATTAGGGAACATGATAGGAGACATTTCTACAATACATGTAATCATTCTTATCTATCTAATACGATGATAACAGCTCTCCATATCTGCAGTCCACCACAAGGACCACCCTCTCTAATCCCTGAAAAATGAAATCATCCTCAGTGATGAAGAGAGGGGGCTAAGTGCCCCCAATGGTCTCAGAGCATTGACTCTTCTAAGAGTCCTAAGAGTCCTGCTCACACTGATGGGGTGCAGCTGTGGGACCCTATTTTCAGAGATGATGTCCTCCACCCAACTCTCAAAAAGCTGAAAGGGTCTTCAGTAGAGATGGATAGTCGAGCTGGGCTATCAGACGGTCACCTCTGTAGCTGTAGTGTCATTTTTCCTATGGTCCAATGTGTAAATTAAACAAAAAAGTGCACGTTTGTTATGATGTCCAAGATGGGGACCAGGATGTGGACATAATAAAAAATTAGGGAACATGATAGGAGACATTTCTACAATACATATAATCATTCTTATCTATCTAATACGATGACAACAGCTCTCCATACCTGCAGTCCACCACAAGGACCACCCTCTCTAATCCCTGAAAAATGAAATCATCCTCAGTGACGAAGAGAGGGGGCCAAGCGCCCCCCATGGTACCAGAGCATTGACTCTTCTAAGAGTCCTAAGAGTCCTGCTCACACTGATGGGGTGAAGCTGTGGGACCCTATTTTCAGAGATGATGTCCTCCACCCAACTCTCAAAAAGCTGAAAGGGTCTTCAGTAGAGATGGATAGTCGAGCTGGGCTATCAGACGGTCACCTCTGTAGCTGTAGTGTCATTTTTCCTATGGTCCAATGTGTAAATTAAACAAAAAAGTGCACGTTTGTTATGATGTCCAAGATGGGGACCAGGATGTGGACATAATAAAAAATTAGGGAACATGATAGGAGACATTTCTACAATACATATAATCATTCTTATCTATCTAATACGATGATAACAGCTCTCCATACCTGCAGTCCACCACAAGGACCACCCTCTCTAATCCCTGAAAAATGAAATCATCCTCAGTGACGAAGAGAGGGGGCTAAGTGCCCCCAATGGTCTCAGAGCATTGACTCTTCTAAGAGTCCTAAGAGTCCTGCTCACACTGATGGGGTGCAGCTATGGGACCCTATTTTCAGAGATGATGTCCTCCACCCAACTCTCAAAATGCTGAAAGGGTCTTCAGTAGAGATGGATAGTCGAGCTGGGCTATCAGACGGTCACCTCTGTAGCTGTAGTGTCATTTTTCCTATGGTCCAATGTGTAAATTAAACAAAAAAGTGCACGTTTGTTATGATGTCCAAGATGGGGACCAGGATGTGGACATAATAAAAAATTAGGGAACATGATAGGAGACATTTCTACAATACATATAATCATTCTTATCTATCTAATACGATGACAACAGCTCTCCATACCTGCAGTCCACCACAAGGACCACCCTCTCTAATCCCTGAAAAATGAAATCATCCTCAGTGACGAAGAGAGGGGGCTAAGCGCCCCCATGGTCTCAGAGCATTAACTCTTCTAAGAGTCCTAAGAGTCCTGCTCACACTGATGGGGTGCAGCTGTGGGACCCTATTTTCAGAGATGATGTCCTCCACCCAACTCTCAAAAAGCTGAAAGGGTCTTCAGTAGAGATGGATAGTCGAGCTGGGCTATCAGACGGTCACCTCTGTAGCTGTAGTGTCATTTTTCCTATGGTCCAATGTGTAAATTAAACAAAAAAGTGCACGTTTGTTATGATGTCCAAGATGGGGACCAGGATGTGGACATAATAAAAAATTAGGGAACATGATAGGAGACATTTCTACAATACATATAATCATTCTTATCTATCTAATACGATGACAACAGCTCTCCATACCTGCAGTCCACCACAAGGACCACCCTCTCTAATCCCTGAAAAATGAAATCATCCTCAGTGACGAAGAGAGGGGGCCAAGCGCCCCCCATGGTACCAGAGCATTGACTCTTCTAAGAGTCCTAAGAGTCCTGCTCACACTGATGGGGTGAAGCTGTGGGACCCTATTTTCAGAGATGATGTCCTCCACCCAACTCTCAAAAAGCTGAAAGGGTCTTCAGTAGAGATGGATAGTCGAGCTGGGCTATCAGACGGTCACCTCTGTAGCTGTAGTGTCATTTTTCCTATGGTCCAATGTGTAAATTAAACAAAAAAGTGCACGTTTGTTATGATGTTCAAGATGGGGACCAGGATGTGGACATAATAAAAAATTAGGGAACATGATAGGAGACATTTCTACAATACATATAATCATTCTTATCTATCTAATACGATCACAACAGCTCTCCATACCTGCAGTCCACCACAAGGACCACTCTCTCTAATCCCTGAACAATAAAATCATCCTCAGTGACGAAGAGAGGGGGCTAAGCGCCCCCCATGGTCTCAGAGCATTGACTCTTCTAAGAGTCCTAAGATTCCTGCTCACACTGATGGGGTGCAGCTGTGGGACCCTATTTTCAGAGATGATGTCCTCCACCCAACTCTCAAAAAGCTGAAAGGGTCTTCAGTAGAGATGGATAGTCGAGCTGGGCTATCAGACGGTCACCTCTGTAGCTGTAGTGTCATTTTTCCTATGGTCCAATTTGTAAATTAAACAAAAAAGTGCACGTTTGTTATGATTTCCAAGATGGGGACCAGGATGTGGACATAATAAAAAAATAGGGAACATGATAGGAGACATTTCTACAATACATATAATCATTCTTATCTATCTAATACGATGACAACAGCTCTCCATACCTGCAGTCCACCACAAGGACCACCCTCTCTATTCCCTGAAAAGTGAAATCATCCTCAGTGACGAGGAGAGGGGGCTAAGCGCCCCCCATGGTCTCAGAGCATTGACTCTTCTAAGAGTCCTAAGAGTCCTGCTCACACTGATGGGGTGCAGCTGTGGGACCCTATTTTCAGAGATGATGTTCTCCACCCAACTCTCAAAAAGCTGAAAGGGTCTTCAGTAGAGATGGATAGTCGAGCTGGGCTATCAGACGGTCACCTCTGTAGCTGTAGTGTCATTTTTCCTATGGTCCAATGTGTAAATTAAACAAAAAAGTGCACGTTTGTTATGATGTCCAAGATGGGGACCAGGATGTGGACATAATAAAAAATTAGGGAACATGATAGGAGACATTTCTACAATACATATAATCATTCTTATCTATTTAATACGATGACAACAGCTCTCCATACCTGCAGTCCACTACAAGGACCACCCTCTCTAATCCCTGAAAAATGAAATCATCCTCAGTGACGAAATGAGGGGGCTAAGCGCCCCCATGGTCTCAGAGCATTGACTCTTCTAAGAGTCCTAAGAGTCCTGCTCACACTGATGGGGTGCAGCTGTGGGACCCTATTTTCAGAGATGATGTCCTCCACCCAACTCTCAAAAAGCTGAAAGGTTCTTCAGTAGAGATGGATAGTCGAGCTGGGCTATCAGACGGTCACCTCTGTAGCTGTAGTGTCATTTTTCCTATGGTCCAATGTGTAAATTAAACAAAAAAGTGCACGTTTGTTATGATGTCCAAGATGGGGACCAGGATGTGGACATAATAAAAAATTAGGGAACATGATAGGAGACATTTCTACAATACATGTAATCATTCTTATCTATCTAATACGATGATAACAGCTCTCCATATCTGCAGTCCACCACAAGGACCACCCTCTCTAATCCCTGAAAAATGAAATCATCCTCAGTGATGAAGAGAGGGGGCTAAGTGCCCCCAATGGTCTCAGAGCATTGACTCTTCTAAGAGTCCTAAGAGTCCTGCTCACACTGATGGGGTGCAGCTGTGGGACCCTATTTTCAGAGATGATGTCCTCCACCCAACTCTCAAAAAGCTGAAAGGGTCTTCAGTAGAGATGGATAGTCGAGCTGGGCTATCAGACGGTCACCTCTGTAGCTGTAGTGTCATTTTTCCTATGGTCCAATGTGTAAATTAAACAAAAAAGTGCACGTTTGTTATGATGTCCAAGATGGGGACCAGGATGTGGACATAATAAAAAATTAGGGAACATGATAGGAGACATTTCTACAATACATATAATCATTCTTATCTATTTAATACGATGACAACAGCTCTCCATACCTGCAGTCCACCACAAGGACCACCCTCTCTAATCCCTGAAAAATGAAATCATCCTCAGTGACGAAGAGAGGGGGCTAAGTGCCCCCAATGGTCTCAGAGCATTGACTTTTCTAAGAGTCCTAAGAGTCCTGCTCACACTGATGGGGTGCAGCTGTGGGACCCTATTTTCAGAGATGATGTCCTCCACCCAACTCTCAAAAAGCTGAAAGGGTCTTCAGTAGAGATGGATAGTCGAGCTGGGCTATCAGACGGTCACCTCTGTAGCTGTAGTGTCATTTTTCCTATGGTCCAATGTGTAAATTAAACAAAAAAGTGCACGTTTGTTATGATGTCCAAGATGGGGACCAGGATGTGGACATAATAAAAAATTAGGGAACATGATAGGAGACATTTCTACAATACATATAATCATTCTTATCTATTTAATACGATGACAACAGCTCTCCATACCTGCAGTCCACTACAAGGACCACCCTCTCTAATCCCTGAAAAATGAAATCATCCTCAGTGACGAAATGAGGGGGCTAAGCGCCCCCATGGTCTCAGAGCATTGACTCTTCTAAGAGTCCTAAGAGTCCTGCTCACACTGATGGGGTGCAGCTGTGGGACCCTATTTTCAGAGATGATGTCCTCCACCCAACTCTCAAAAAGCTGAAAGGTTCTTCAGTAGAGATGGATAGTCGAGCTGGGCTATCAGACGGTCACCTCTGTAGCTGTAGTGTCATTTTTCCTATGGTCCAATGTGTAAATTAAACAAAAAAGTGCACGTTTGTTATGATGTCCAAGATGGGGACCAGGATGTGGACATAATAAAAAATTAGGGAACATGATAGGAGACATTTCTACAATACATGTAATCATTCTTATCTATCTAATACGATGATAACAGCTCTCCATATCTGCAGTCCACCACAAGGACCACCCTCTCTAATCCCTGAAAAATGAAATCATCCTCAGTGATGAAGAGAGGGGGCTAAGTGCCCCCAATGGTCTCAGAGCATTGACTCTTCTAAGAGTCCTAAGAGTCCTGCTCACACTGATGGGGTGCAGCTGTGGGACCCTATTTTCAGAGATGATGTCCTCCACCCAACTCTCAAAAAGCTGAAAGGGTCTTCAGTAGAGATGGATAGTCGAGCTGGGCTATCAGACGGTCACCTCTGTAGCTGTAGTGTCATTTTTCCTATGGTCCAATGTGTAAATTAAACAAAAAAGTGCACGTTTGTTATGATGTCCAAGATGGGGACCAGGATGTGGACATAATAAAAAATTAGGGAACATGATAGGAGACATTTCTACAATACATATAATCATTCTTATCTATTTAATACGATGACAACAGCTCTCCATACCTGCAGTCCACCACAAGGACCACCCTCTCTAATCCCTGAAAAATGAAATCATCCTCAGTGACGAAGAGAGGGGGCTAAGTGCCCCCAATGGTCTCAGAGCATTGACTTTTCTAAGAGTCCTAAGAGTCCTGCTCACACTGATGGGGTGCAGCTGTGGGACCCTATTTTCAGAGATGATGTCCTCCACCCAACTCTCAAAAAGCTGAAAGGGTCTTCAGTAGAGATGGATAGTCGAGCTGGGCTATCAGACGGTCACCTCTGTAGCTGTAGTGTCATTTTTCCTATGGTCCAATGTGTAAATTAAACAAAAAAGTGCACGTTTGTTATGATGTCCAAGATGGGGACCAGGATGTGGACATAATAAAAAATTAGGGAACATGATAGGAGACATTTCTACAATACATATAATCATTCTTATCTATCTAATACGATGAAAACAGCTCTCCATACCTGCAGTCCACCACAAGGACCACCCTCTCTAAACCCTGAAAAATGAAATCATCCTCAGTGACGAAGAGAGGGGGCTAAGCGCCCCCATGGTCTCAGAGCATTAACTCTTCTAAGAGTCATAAGAGTCCTGCTCACACTGATGGGGTGCAGCTGTGGGACCCTATTTTCAGAGATGATGTCCTCCACCCAACTCTCAAAAAGCTGAAAGGGTCTTCAGTAGAGATGGATAGTCGAGCTGGGCTATCAGACGGTCACCTCTGTAGCTGTAGTGTCATTTTTCCTATGGTCCAATGTGTAAATTAAACAAAAAAGTGCACGTTTGTTATGATGTCCAAGATGGGGACCAGGATGTGGACATAATAGGAAATTAGGGAACATGATAGGAGACATTTCTACAATACATATAATCATTCTTATCTATCTAATACGATGACAACAGCTCTCCATACCTGCAGTCCACCACAAGGACCACCCTCTCTAATCCCTGAAAAATGAAATCATCCTCAGGGACGAAGAGAGGGGGCTAAGCGCCCCCCATGGTTTTAGAGCATTGACTCTTCTAAGAGTCCTAAGAGTCCTGCTTACACTGATGGGGTGCAGCTGTGGGACCCTATTTTCAGAGATGATGTCCTCCACCCAACTCTCAAAAAGCTGAAAGGGTCTTCAGTAGAGATGGATAGTCGAGCTGGGCTATCAGACGGTCACCTCTGTAGCTAAAGTGTCATTTTTCCTATGGTCCAATGTGTAAATTAAACAAAAAAGTGCACGTTTGTTATGATGTTCAAGATGGGGACCAGGATGTGGACATAATAAAAAATTAGGGAACATGATAGGAGACATTTCTACAATACATATAATCATTCTTATCTATCTAATACGATCACAACAGCTCTCCATACCTGCAGTCCACCACAAGGACCACTCTCTCTAATCCCTGAAAAATGAAATCATCCTCAGTGACGAAGAGAGGGGGCTAAGCGCCCCCCATGGTCTCAGAGCATTGACTCTTCTAAGAGTCCTAAGATTCCTGCTCACACTGATGGGGTGCAGCTGTGGAACCCTATTTTCAGAGATGATGTCCTCCACCCAACTCTCAAAAAGCTGAAAGGGTCTTCAGTAGAGATGGATAGTCGAGCTGGGCTATCAGACGGTCACCTCTGTAGCTGTAGTGTCATTTTTCCTATGGTCCAATGTGTAAATTAAACAAAAAAGTGCACGTTTGTTATGATTTCCAAGATGGGGACCAGGATGTGGACATAATAAAAAAATAGGGAACATGATAGGAGACATTTCTACAATACATATAATCATTCTTATCTATCTAATACGATGACAACAGCTCTCCATACCTGCAGTCCACCACAAGGACCACCCTCTCTATTCCCTGAAAAGTGAAATCATCCTCAGTGACGAAGAGAGGGGGCTAAGCGCCCCCCATGGTCTCAGAGCATTGACTCTTCTAAGAGTCCTAAGAGTCCTGCTCACACTGATGGGGTGCAGCTGTGGGACCCTATTTTCAGAGATGATGTTCTCCACCCAACTCTCAAAAAGCTGAAAGGGTCTTCAGTAGAGATGGATAGTCGAGCTGGGCTATCAGACGGTCACCTCTGTAGCTGTAGTGTCATTTTTCCTATGGTCCAATGTGTAAATTAAACAAAAAAGTGCACGTTTGTTATGATGTCCAAGATGGGGACCAGGATGTGGACATAATAAAAAATTAGGGAACATGATAGGAGACATTTCTACAATACATATAATCATTCTTATCTATTTAATACGATGACAACAGCTCTCCATACCTGCAGTCCACCACAAGGACCACCCTCTCTAATCCCTGAAATATGAAATCATCCTCAGTGACGAAGAGAGGGGGCTAAGCGCCCCCCATGGTCTCAGAGCATTGACTCTTCTAAGAGTCCTAAGAGTCCTGCTCACACTGATGGGGTGCAGCTGTGGGACCCTATTTTCAGAGATGATGTCCTCCACCCAACTCTCAAAAAGCTGAAAGGGTCTTCAGTAGAGATGGATAGTCGAGCTGGGCTATCAGACGGTCACCTCTGTAGCTGTAGTGTCATTTTTCCTATGGTCCAATGTGTAAATTAAACAAAAAAGTGCACGTTTGTTATGATGTCCAAGATGGGGACCAGGATGTGGACATAATAAAAAATTAGGGAACATGATAGGAGACATTTCTACAATACATATAATCATTCTTATCTATCTAATACGATGATAACAGCTCTCCATATCTGCAGTCCACCACAAGGACCACCCTCTCTAATCCCTGAAAAATGAAATCATCCTCAGTGATGAAGAGAGGGGGCTAAGTGCCCCCAATGGTCTCAGAGCATTGACTCTTCTAAGAGTCCTAAGAGTCCTGCTCACACTGATGGGGTGCAGCTGTGGGACCCTATTTTCAGAGATGATGTCCTCCACCCAACTCTCAAAAAGCTGAAAGGGTCTTCAGTAGAGATGGATAGTCGAGCTGGGCTATCAGACGGTCACCTCTGTAGCTGTAGTGTCATTTTCCCTATGGTCCAATGTGTAAATTAAACAAAAAAGTGCACGTTTGTTATGATGTCCAAGATGGGGACCAGGATGTGGACATAATAAAAAATTAGGGAACATGATAGGAGACATTTCTACAATACATATAATCATTCTTATCTATCTAATACGATGACAACAGCTCTCCATACCTGCAGTCCACCACAAGGACCACCCTCTCTAATCCCTGAAAAATGAAATCATCCTCAGTGACGAAGAGAGGGGGCCAAGCGCCCCCCATGGTACCAGAGCATTGACTCTTCTAAGAGTCCTAAGAGTCCTGCTCACACTGATGGGGTGAAGCTGTGGGACCCTATTTTCAGAGATGATGTCCTCCACCCAACTCTCAAAAAGCTGAAAGGGTCTTCAGTAGAGATGGATAGTCGAGCTGGGCTATCAGACGGTCACCTCTGTAGCTGTAGTGTCATTTTTCCTATGGTCCAATGTGTAAATTAAACAAAAAAGTGCACGTTTGTTATGATGTCCAAGATGGGGACCAGGATGTGGACATAATAAGAAATTAGGGAACATGATAGGAGACATTTCTACAATACATATAATCATTCTTATCTATCTAATACGATGACAACAGCTCTCCATACCTGCAGTCCACCACAAGGACCACCCTCTCTAATCCCTGAAAAATGAAATTATCCTCAGGGACGAAGAGAGGGGGCTAAGCGCCCCCCATGGTTTCAGAGCATTGACTCTTCTAAGAGTCCTAAGATTCCTGCTCACACTGATGGGGTGCAGCTTTGGGACCCTATTTTCAGAGATGATGTCCTCCACCCAACTCTCAAAAAGCTGAAAGGGTCTTCAGTAGAGATGGATAGTCGAGCTGGGCTATCAGACGGTCACCTCTGTAGCTGTAGTGTCATTTTTCCTATGGTCCAATGTGTAAATTAAACAAAAAAGTGCACGTTTGTTATGATGTCCAAGATGGGGACCAGGATGTGGACATAATAAAAAATTAGGGAACATGATAGGAGACATTTCTACAATACATATAATCATTCTTATCTATTTAATACGATGACAACAGCTCTCCATACCTGCAGTCCACCACAAGGACCACCCTCTCTAATCCCTGAAAAATGAAATCATCCTCAGTGACGAAGAGAGGGGGCTAAGCGCCCCCCATGGTCTCAGAGCATTGACTCTTCTAAGAGTCCTAAGAGTCCTGCTCACACTGATGGGGTGCAGCTGTGGGACCCTATTTTCAGAGATGATGTCCTCCACCCAACTCTCAAAAAGCTGAAAGGGTCTTCAGTAGAGATGGATAGTCGAGCTGGGCTATCAGACGGTCACCTCTGTAGCTGTAGTGTCATTTTTCCCATGGTCCAATGTGTAAATTAAACAAAAAAGTGCACGTTTGTTATGATGTCCAAGATGGGGACCAGGATGTGGACATAATAAAAAATTAGGGAACATGATAGGAGACATTTCTACAATACATATAATCATTCTTATCTATCTAATACGATGACAACAGCTCTCCATACCGTATTTCATGGTCAATCCAGGTTTGTCAGTGATGGCACTGACATAATGTATGGCGTCTTTTTCGGGCGTTATCCTTTGCCTTTTCATTGTGAAAATCCAGTTGCCTATATCAAAGCAAATTCTACTACTTGTAAAGTATGCAGAAAATGAAATGTAGAACATATAACATCAACTGCTTAGGAACGCATCATAGGTTAGTACTTAAAAGGATATTGTCATGTTCTAGTCATAATGCAAGCTGGACATTTTTCATGTTACCCTGTAATCGCCGGCCTATTCTAATGCTCACAAGCAAAGATATATGCTCAGCTGCTAAGGCTTCCCTCTGCCTTCTGAATGAAAATTGAATATGTCTGGCTCACTGTGTATATAGCAGGTGCTCAGAAAAAATAAGAGTCAATTCAAAAGAAATAGCTCTGGCACACTATAGTGATTAATAACGTAAGAAAAGAACTCTTGGAATGCTGAAAATTCTTTATTTGTGCAAAAGGATAATTCATCCAACGTTTCGACCTTGTTTTTAGGTCTTTATCAAGGATAAAGTTATCTAAGATCATAAAGGGTTACAAAACCATATAAACACGTAATTAGTACATAGTACAACATAACAGTACAATATATTGCTACTTGAGAGTACAATGGGTCAAATGACCATGAGGCACATACAAAAAATTTTTCCAAAGCCATAGTGAAAACATTTGTACTGAGGAAAGAAAATTTCCACATGACCTATCTGGAGAAACATTCTGGATCAAACAACCAAAAATAGTCAAGCAGGTAAATACACACCTATATGGATAACAGGATGATATGTGTTCAATTGTATAGCGTCATTGCCATTAAGGTACAAATGGAAAACTTGCAATCCTATATAGTGAAGGAAATGAACACATATCATATCAAAGAACACAGGAACATGGGTGTGAGAAAAACCTCAATGTTTATACTTTGTTCTTTATAATGGTGTGAACATGTATATGTCTCAGTACCTTATGCACTTGAGAATTCTAGTGAGTAGATGATGAAAGCCTATTCCAGAACTGGAATCGGTAAATAATTGTAGGTGGAATCTAAATGAAAAGATGGTACAAGTGTTATCATGACACGTGGGCTATAACACAATGGACCGTGTGACAAAGAAGAAAGGAGAGAAAGAAGAGGAAGAAAATGGAACTACCTGTAACATTACGTGATAGTCACTGGTAAGTATCACTTGACAATTCAGGTGAAAAAGGATTCCTTTATTAAAGGGTTCTCAGTCGCCTCAGGATCATGAAATACTAGGGTAAATGATATGAGAATGGGTAAGAAGCACCACTAAAGGAAATATGAGATGCAGGACATATATCTATAAACCCCTGAACTACATGATAGAAATAAAAAGAAGAAAAAAGAAAAAAAAGAAGAAAGAAGAAGAACACATAGAATGCGGAAAGAGAATGGGTACAACTACCTGAGTTACTGCAGGGAGGCCCCTGGTTGGTATTGTGAGGGTTAGTGGAATTCCTTCACTGAAGGGTTCTCAGTTGCCTCAGGTTCGTGAGAAATGCTATAGACAAATAATGCCCGGAGAAAAGGGGTTCATATACAGCGAATAATGGTAATACAAGGTACATGTGTCACATGTAATAGTATATATATATATATATATTGTACTAAGCTCTACACCAGAAATAGAAAGTAGTCCCTCTGCCTTTTGTCTAGGTGCCCTGAGTTATGTCCTGTAAACTGTCACAGCGACCCAGACACACATGTGTAGTAGGGGAATATCCCTGCTGAGATGCCAGTGCTAGAGCACTCGTTTGCTGTGGAGTTGAACGCTATGTGAGCAGTTCTTACCTTCAATGAGCAGAAGTCTCTTTTTTCAGATTTCAATATCTCTGTGGGTATCTGGCAAAAATATGGAATACTCTTTACTGCTAAGACCCTGTACACCACTCCCACTAAAGGGGGCTTTACACGCTGCGACATCGCTAATGCGGAGTCGTTGGGGTCACGGAATTTGTGACGCACATCCGGCCGCATTAGCGATGTTGCTGCGTGTGACACCGATGAGCGATTTTGCATCGTTGCAAAAACGTGCAAAATCGCTCATCGGTGACATGGGTCTCCATTCTCGATTATCGTTACTGCAGCAGTAACGATGTAGTTCGTCGCTCCTGCGGCAGCACACATCACTCCGTGTGACACCGCAGAAACGAGGAACCTCTCCTTACCTGCCTCCCAGCCGCTATGAGGAAGGAAGGAGGTGGGCGGGATGTTCCGGCCACTCATCTCCGCCCCTCCGCTGCTATTGGGCGGTCGCTCAGTGACGTCGCTGTGACGCCGCACGGACCGCCCCCTTAGAAAGGAGGCGGTTCGCCGGTCACAGCGACGTCGCCGGGCAGGTAAGTATGTGTGACGGGTCTGGTCGGTGTTGTGCGGCATGGGCAGCGATTTACCCGTGTCGCGCAACAGATGGGGGCGGGTACCCACACTAGCGATATCGGGACCGATATCGCAGTGTGTAAAGTAGCCTTTAGTCACATGACCAAGACTGTATCTGTGTCCCTACAACACACTTGAGACAAATGTGTGTGTGAGCCTGCATTGTGGGGTATATATAATATATTATAGAGCTGGGAAGGATCATTCTAAGCAGTGAGCTGTTCCAGTATTTGTAGGAAAATAATCCAGTAGAGGCATCAAACACAGCACCAATACCTCCCATCAGTATCCCACCACAGTGCCATGTAACCCATGCCCTACACACCCATCTACACCAATACTATACAGGCACAAACTAGTATATCTGACTAAAAGCCCCCAAAATATGAAGAACGGCCTATAGTTGAGTGTGGATATAAAATCTATGTGAGCAGAGCTAGAATAGAAATCACTGATCGCATTGAAGTCATTCTGACCATAAATCACCATGATATCAAGGTGAGGAGTTGTGTGTTACTGCTGGGAGGAAAGGGTTAACAGTGGAATATTAAGGTGCATTTCTGTGTGCAGTGTTACTAGTCAATGTAACCATTCAGTATGAGCTGCTCTTGGTGCCGGGGGAGGGAGATGCTCTCCTGAGCAAGATAGATGGGGAATGAACATAATATCTATATAGTGTAAGGCAGGGGGTCTCAAACTCGGCTGGGTGTATGGGCCGCACAGAGGAAAAAAATAATTTGGGGGGCTGCATTCTTTGCAAGACAAAGTGACATTTTTATTGGTACCATATATGTATATATTTTTTTTACACACCTTTGTATGACTGATTTTCAACATTTTTCACTTGTTTATTATAACAAATGTGCACATTCTTTGGTTAAATCTAAAAAAAATAAATGTGATGTTAAAAAAAAGTCATGCCTTATTTTGTTTTTTTTTACATTTTATCCCTTTCTTTTAACTAATAGTGTTACAATTATGACGCTAGCGTTTTGTGAAGGGAATGCTTTGCCTACTTCCGTGACTATGGCCTTCCGGAACTGCTGCATTTTGGCTGACCTCTCCGCCTCGGGAATAAGAGACATAAAGTTCTCCTTGTAGCGTGGGTCTAACAGTGTTACCAACCAGTAATGATTGTCGGCCAAGATGTTCTTAACGCGAGGGTCACGAGACAGGCAGCTTACCATAAAGTCATCCATGTGCGCCAGACTCTTAACAGCCATCACTTCAGTATCCAGACCAACACGATGACTGAACATGCTGTCCTCCTCCTTCTCCTCCTCCTCCTCCTCATCTACCCTGTCCTCTGGCCAGCCACGCTGAACTGAGCATATGACTGGTATGCATGTCATATCCTCAATTTGGCCGGAGAGTTGCTCCATGTCTTCATCTTCCTCCTCGTCATAGTCCTCCACTGCACGTTGTGATGAGACGAGGCTGGGCTATGTGTTATCACCCACACCCACTACTGTTTCTTGCTCCAACTCATCGTGTTCCGCCTGCAATGCATCATGTTTGGTTTTGAGCAGAGACCGTTTTAGAAGGCAGAGAAGCGGTATGGTGACGCTAATAATGGCGTCATCGCCGCTCACCATCTTGGTGGAGTCCTCAAAGTTTTGGAGGATGGTACATAGGTCGGACATCCATCTCCACTCCTCAGGTGTTATGTGTGGAGTTTGACCCATTTCCCGACGGCTTAGGTGATGCAGGTACTCAACAACTGCCCTCTTCTGCTCACATATCCTGATCAACATGTGCAGAGTTGAATTCCAACGCGTGGGGACATCACACACCAGTCTGTGAGCCGGAAGATGCAAACGACGCTGAAAGCCGGCAAGGCCGGCTGAAGCAGTAGGTGACTTTCGAAAATGTGCAGACAGGCGGCGAACTTTTACCAGCAGATCAGACAGCTCTGGGTATGACTTTAGAAACCGCTGAACCACGAGGTTGAGCACATGGGCCATGCATGGAACATGTGTCAGCTGGCCTCGCCTCAAAGCCGCCACTAGGTTCCGGCCATTGTCACACACAACCTTTCCTGGCTTTAGGTTCAGAGGTGTGAGCCAGTGATCTGCATGCTGTTTTAGAGCTGTCCACACCTCTTCTGCATTGTGGGATTTGTCACTTATGCAGATTAGCTGCAGCACAGCCTGTTGCCGCTTCGCCGAGGCAGTGCTGCAGTGCTTCCAGCTTGGGACTGGTGTGGAGGGTAAAGTGGATGAGGATGCGCAGGAGGAGGAGGAGGCTGAAGAGCATGACATTCCGGAGCTGTAGAGTGTGGGTGAAACCCTGACTGAGGTAGGGCCTGCAAACCTTGGTGTGGGAAGGACTTGTTCCGTTCCTCGCTCAAACTGGGTCCCAGCTGGGCTGGGCTGGGTCCCTACCCGGCTGGGTAGGGCGTTGTGGGGGGTTTGTCTATCTCCGTTTGAGGTGAGTTTGTTTAAGTTAGCCTTTTCTTTGGCGTTTTTTGGAGCCCTGCGGGTTGGGGAGTTGGTATCGCCCAGTAAGGCGTTCCCCGGGGGCTTGGATTGGGGTGACATTGTCAGTGGAAAACGGAGTTGAATTTTGGATTAGGAAATCGAAAACTGATCAGAGAGGTGTGGGTAGACTAGTCCGTTTGGGGATGGTTGTGGCATCTGATATGTGCCCGTTCAAGTGTCTCGGGAATTTTCAACAGATCCGTCCGAAGGTGGATGGCCCCTTATTATGTCACGAGGATGGGTCCTTTTTATCGAGATACCAATTTGTGAGTGTTTTTTAGGGCATGTTTGAAGTCGTTGGGGTTAGATCCGAAGTCTTTCGGATTGGGGCAGCGACGGAGGCCTGTATATGCGGCCTACCGGAGGAGACAGTTAAGCAGATTGGTAGGTGGAAGTCGCAGCGCTTTAAGTCGTATGTACGTCCCCAGGTGGTTGTTGGCAATTGAGGGGAAAAGGGGGGGGTATTAGGGTAGCAATGGGGGGGGTGAGAGTGTGTGTTTTTTGTCAATTTGGTTTGGTGAGGCAATAAAATGGTGTCGTCTGTACATTTTGTATTGCAGAAGCACCCCCCCTTCCTTCCCTGGTCTGGATCCTTGGCCACTCTTATGTGTATTGGGGAGCCCGACGAGCGGACGCGAGATGGAACGGGAGACAGCTAGGTTTTGAGAAGGACCTGGCTCTCGTGCGATGGCTCGGTGTTCGGGGGTTAGGGTGGAACAGGGTGTTGCAGGAGGTGCATAGATACGCCCGGTTGGACAGACCTCCTGACATGTTAGTGTTGCATGCCGGGGGGAATGATTTGGGTGGGCGTCCTTTTCGAATCTTGATAAAGGACATCAAACATGATTTGTTACGGTTATGGGTGTCGTTTCCAGGTCTAACGATAGTCTGGTCGGAGATAGTAGCGAGAAAGAGTTGGCAGAAAGCGCGGTCAGTTGACAGGTTGAACAAGGCGCGGGCGAAGGTTAATAGGGCGATCTCGAAGTTTGTTAGTCGGAACGGGGGTATAGCAATACGGCATGTTGAGTTGGAAAGGACGGAAGAGGAATTTTGGTTGGCTGACGGAGTACACCTTAATGCGGTGGGAACTGACTTATGGGCTCTTGGCTTGCAGGGAGGTATTGAGAGGGCCCTTTGGTTGCGGGGGGTCTCAGGCACTTGAAGGGTTTCAAGGTGCCTTCGTTGTGGTGTTGTTTATTGGTGGGTCCTTGAAGTTGGTTTAAAATTGGTTCGGGGATTCATCCGGGTATGGATCCCCTCATTGGCAGAATTGATGGTCCCCTGGTGATTTTGGGGGGGAACCCCGACGGGGTATGTCGGGGCCCCTGGGGGTGTGGTTGGGGTTGACGGAGGATTAACCCTTACCATTTGGTGCTCCTGAGCCAGTGTGGGTAACGGCTGGGAGCAAGTTGAGGTTTTTTATTGCTCGGTTATGGGAATCACCAGGGTTTTGGTAGCTTCAAGGACCTTACCACATTGCAAATTTTATTGGTTATGTATTCTTGTTAATAAAATGGCTGCTATGGCCAAAATTATCCAAAGATAAATTTGTGTCTGTGTAATTACTTTTAAATAAGAAATGGGAATGGAGGTGTGGGGTATGAAAGGAAGACCGGAGTCAACAATTCCAGGGTCAAGCATGTTTATTTGCGTAAGCTTCGTTCCAGGGTAGAAAGGGTAAGAGTGCCTTTCAGAATTCGAAGTGGTCGGACTGTACGGACCACCAAGAACTGCAGGAGAGCTTGAACATCTTCCCATGGATTTGCGACATCCTCCCTCATCAGTTACGTAGGTAAGCAGGTTCTCAGCATTGCAGCCCATTTGTTGTCTTAAGTTAGTTAAGCGGGGTTAACTAACCTGTCAGTTCAGCCTCAGGTCTAAAGCAGAGGCCTGGACTCCACTCCTTACTCCTCACTCCACAACTCTCCTTAAAAACAACTGACTCCTTTTTCCTGCCCCGGGGTCTCCAGACCCCTAGGTGGGCGTTTCCTTCCGTCTGGTCCTGCCCACTGGTGTGCCTGTCTTTCCCTGGGGGAGGTGACTAGGATTTTCTGGTTGGCTTTGTGTGACTTAGGTGAGGGAAGTTGTTATGCGGGGGCCTATGTGTGACTACCTGCAGTGTCAGGGCGTCACATATGTATGTGTGTATGTCTGCTAAAGGAATCCGCACCGTCATATTTACAAACACAAAATTTTGCAGACACCTCATGTGACTCAGGGAACGTCGTAGACTATGTTTTAACAGGAATATTTAACCCCGCGCTTTACAGTTACTCTCCAAAAAACCTGCCTCCATTAAACTGAATGGATGTGGGAGCTGCAAGTTATTAATAGCAGCTGTGATTGGTTGCTATAGGAACAAAGGACATTCATAGTATAAGAAGCTTATGTGTGAGATAATATGATGTCAGTGGGGAGACAGATAGAGAGAGACAGACACAGACTGAGAGACAAACAGACAGAGACAGATAGGCATAGACAGACAGGGAAAGAGACAGAGACAAACAGACAGAGGCAGACAGGGAAAGAGACAGACAGAGATAGACAGGGAAAAAAGGCAGACAGACAGAGACAGAGAAAGAGACAGAGGCAGATAGGGAAACAGACAGAGACAAACATACAGAGACAGGCAGGAGAAAAGGCAGACCGACAGGGAAAGAGACAGACAGGGGAAGAGACAGACAGAGAGAGACAGACAGATAGACACAGACAAAGAAATACAGAGATAGACAGGGAAAGAGACAAACGGGGAATGAGTCAGACAGAGAGAGACAAAGAGAGACAGGCAGAGAGAGACAGGGAAAGAGACAGACAGGGGAAGAGAAAGACAGAGACAGACAAAGAAATACAGAGACAGACAGGGGAAGAGACAGACAGGGGAAGAGACAGACAGGGGAAGAGACAGACAGACAGGGAAAGAGACAGACCTGGAAAAGAGACAGACCTGGAAAAGAGACAGGCCTGGAAAAGAGACAGACAGACATAGAAACAGACAGCCACAAAGAGAGAGAGAGACAGACAGACACAGAGAGACAGACAGAGATAGAGAGACAGACAGACATGGATAGAGATAGAGACACACAGAGACAGACAGATGACAGAGACTGGGAGAGAGACAGACAGAAGCATAAATCCCTAACTAAAACTTAACATTTAATGATAGTTTTAAAAGGTAAAAAAACACAAATCATGTAAATAGAATGACTCTCTTCTGTGCATAGAGTCAACATTTTGTGTTTGTAAATATGACGGTGCGGATTCCTTTAGCAGACATACACACATACATATGTGACGCCCTGACACTGCAGGTAGTCACACATAGGCCCCCGCATAACAACTTCCCTCACCTAAGTCACACAAAGCCAACCAGAAAACCCTAGTCACCTCCCCCAGGGAAAGACAGGCACACCAGTGGGCAGGACCAGACGGAAGGAAACGCCCACCTAAGGGTCTGGAGACCCCGGGGCAGGAAAAAGGAGTCAGTTGTTTTTAAGGAGAGTTGTGGAGTGAGGAGTAAGGAGTGGAGTCCAGGCCTCTGCTTTAGACCTGAGGCTGAACTGACAGGTTAGTTAACCCCGCTTAACTAACTTAAGATAACAAATGGGCTGCAATGCTGAGAACCTGCTTACCTACGTAACTGATGAGGGAGGATGTCGCAAATCCATGGGAAGATGTTCAAGCTCTCCTGCAGTTCTTGGTGGCCCGTACAGTCCGACCACTTCGAATTCTGAAAGGCACTCTTACCCTTTCTACCCTGGAACGAAGCTTAGGCAAATAAACATGCTTGACCCTGGAATTGTTGACTCCGGTCTTCCTTTCATACCCCACACCTCCATTCCCATTTCTTATTTAAAAGTAATTACACAGACACAAATTTATCTTTGGATAATTTTGGCCATAGCAGCCATTTTATTAACAAGAATACATAACCAATAAAATTTGCAATGTGGTAAGGTCCTTGAAGCTACCAAAACCCTGGTGATTCCCATAACCGAGCAATAAAAAACCTCAACTTGCTCCCAGCCGTTACCCACACTGGCTCAGGAGCACCAAATGGTAAGGGTTAATCCTCCGTCAACCCCAACCACACCCCCAGGGGCCCCGACATACCCCGTCGGGGTTCCCCCCCAAAATCACCAGGGGACCATCAATTCTGCCAATGAGGGGATCCATACCCGGATGAATCCCCGAACCAATTTTAAACCAACTTCAAGGACCCACCAATAAACAACACCACAACGAAGGCACCTTGAAACCCTTCAAGTGCCTGAGACCCCCCGCAACCAAAGGGCCCTCTCAATACCTCCCTGCAAGCCAAGAGCCCATAAGTCAGTTCCCACCGCATTAAGGTGTACCCCGTCAGCCAACCAAAATTCCTCTTCCGTCCTTTCCAACTCAACATGCCGTATTGCTATACCCCCGTTCCGACTAACAAACTTCGAGATCGCCCTATTAACCTTCGCCCGCGCCTTGTTCAACCTGTCAACTGACCGCGCTTTCTGCCAACTCTTTCTCGCTACTATCTCCGACCAGACTATCGTTAGACCTGGAAACGACACCCATAACCGTAACAAATCATGTTTGATGTCCTTTATCAAGATTCGAAAAGGACGCCCACCCAAATCATTCCCCCCGGCATGCAACACTAACATGTCAGGAGGTCTGTCCAACCGGGCGTATCTATGCACCTCCTGCAACACCCTGTTCCACCCTAACCCCCGAACACCGAGCCATCGCACGAGAGCCAGGTCCTTCTCAAAACCTAGCTGTCTCCCGTTCCATCTCGCGTCCGCTCGTCGGGCTCCCCAATACACATAAGAGTGGCCAAGGATCCAGACCAGGGAAGGAAGAGGGGGTGCTTCTGCAATACAAAATGTACAGACGACACCATTTTATTGCCTCACCAAACCAAATTTACAAAAAACACACACTCTCACCCCCCCCATTGCTACCCTAATACCCCCCCCTTTTCCCCTCAATTGCCAACAACCACCTGGGGACGTACATACGACTTAAAGCGCTGCGACTTCCACCTACCAATCTGCTTAACTGTCTCCTCCGGTAGGCCGCATATAGAGGCCTCCGTCGCTGCCCCAATCCGAAAGACTTCGGATCTAACCCCAACGACTTCAAACATGCCCTAAAAACACTCACAAATTGGTATCTCGATAAAAAGGACCCATCCTCATGACATAATAAGGGGCCATCCACCTTCGGACGGATCTGTTGAAAATTCCCGAGACACTTGAACGGGCACATATCAGATGCCACAACCATCCCCAAACGGACTAGTCTACCCACACCTCTCTGATCAGTTTTCGATTTCCTAATCCAAAATTCAACTCCGTTTTCCACTGACATAATGTCACCCCAATCCAAGCCCCCGGGGAACGCCTTACTGGGCGATACCAACTCCCCAACCCGCAGGGCTCCAAAAAACGCCAAAGAAAAGGCTAACTTAAACAAACTCACCTCAAACGGAGATAGACAAACCCCCCACAACGCCCTACCCAGCCGGGTAGGGACCCAGCCCAGCCCAGCTGGGACCCAGTTTGAGCGAGGAACGGAACAAGTCCTTCCCACACTCAGTCAGGGTTTCACCCACACTACAGCTCCGGAATGTCATGCTCTTCAGCCTCCTCCTCCTCCTGCGCATCCTCATCCACTTTACCCTCCACACCAGTCCCAAGCTGGAAGCACTGCAGCACTGCCTCGGCGAAGCGGCAACAGACTGTGCTGCAGCTAATCTGCATAGGTGACAAACCCCACAATGCAGAAGAGGTGTGGACAGCTCTAAAACAGCATGCAGATCACTGGCTCACACCTCTGAACCTAAAGCCAGGAAAGGTTGTGTGTGACAATGGCCGGAACCTGGTGGCGGCTTTGAGGCGAGGCCAGCTGACACATGTTCCATGCATGGCCCATGTGCTCAACCTCGTGGTTCAGCGGTTTCTAAAGTCATACCCAGAGCTGTCTGATCTGCTGGTAAAAGTTCGCTGCCTGTCTGCACATTTTCGAAAGTCACCTACTGCTTCAGCCGGCCTTGCCGGCTTTCAGCGTCGTTTGCATCTTCCGGCTCACAGACTGGTGTGTGATGTCCCCACGCGTTGGAATTCAACTCTGCACATGTTGATCAGGATATGTGAGCAGAAGAGGGCAGTTGTTGAGTACCTGCATCACCTAAGCCGTCGGGAAATGGGTCAAACTCCACACATAACACCTGAGGAGTGGAGATGGATGTCCGACCTATGTACCATCCTCCAAAACTTTGAGGACTCCACCAAGATGGTGAGCGGCGATGACGCCATTATTAGCGTCACCATACCGCTTCTCTGCCTTCTAAAACGGTCTCTGCTCAAAACCAAACATGATGCATTGCAGGCGGAACACGATGAGTTGGAGCAAGAAACAGTAGTGGGTGTGGGTGATAACACACAGCCCAGCCTCGTCTCATCACAACGTGCAGTGGAGGACTATGACGAGGAGGAGGATGAAGACATGGAGCAACTCTCCGGCCAAATTGAGGATATGACATGCATACCAGTCATATGCTCAGTTCAGCGTGGCTGGCCAGAGGACAGGGTAGATGATGAGGAGGAGGAGGAGGAGGAGGAGAAGGAGGAGGACAGCATGTTCAGTCATCGTGTTGGTCTGGATCCTGAAGTGATGGCTGTTAAGAGTCTGGCGCACATGGATGACTTTGTGGTAAGCTGCCTGTCTCGTGACCCTCGCGTTAAGAACATCTTGGCCGACAATCATTACTGGTTGGTAACACTGTTAGACCCACGCTACAAGGAGAACTTTATGTCTCTTATTCCCGAGGCGGAGAGGTCAGCCAAAATGCAGCAGTTCCGGAAGGCCATAGTCACGGAAGTAGGCAAAGCATTCCCTTCACAAAACGCTAGCGTCATAATTGTAACACTATTAGTTAAAAGAAAGGGATAAAATGTAAAAAAAAACAAAATAAGGCATGACTTTTTTTTAACATCAAATTTTTTTTTTTTAGATTTAACCAAAGAATGTGCACATTTGTTATAATAAACAAGTGAAAAATGTTGAAAATCAGTCATCCAAAGGTGTGTGAAAAAAATATATATATATGGTACCAATAAAAATGTCACTTTGTCCTGCAAAGAATGCAGCCCCCCAAATTATTTTTTTCCTCTGTGCGGCCCATACACCCAGCCGAGTTTGAGACCCCCTGCCTTACACTATATAGATATCATGTTAATTCCCCATCTATCTTGCTCAGGAGAGCATCTCCCTCCCCCGGCACCAAGAGCAGCTCATATTGAATTGTTACATTGACTAGTAACACTGCACACAGAAATGCACCTTAATATTCCACTGTTAACCCTTTCCTCCCAGCAGTAACACACAACTCCTCACCTTGATATCATGGTGATTTATGGTCAGAATGACTTCAATGCGATCAGTGATTTCTATTCTAGCTCTGCTCACATAGATTTTATATCCACACTCAACTATAGGCCGTTCTTCATATTTTGGGGGCTTTTAGTCAGATATACTAGTTTGTGCCTGTATAGTATTGGTGTAGATGGGAGTGTAGGGCATGGGTTACATGGCACTGTGGTGGGATACTGATGGGAGGTATTGGTGCTGTGTTTGATGCTTCTACTGGGTATTTTCCTACAAATACTGGAACAGCTCACTGCTTAGAATGATTCTTCCCAGCTCTATAATATATTATATATACCCCACAATGCAGGCTCACACACACATTTGTCTCAAGTGTGTTGTAGGGACACAGATACAGTCTTGGTCATGTGACTAAAGGCTACTTTACACACTGCGATATCGGTCCCGATATCGCTAGTGTGGGTACCCGCCCCATCTGTTGCGCGACACGGGCAAATCGCTGCCCATGCCGCACAACACCGACCAGACCCGTCACACATACTTACCTGCCCGGCGACGTCGCTGTGACCGGCGAACCGCCTCCTTTCTAAGGGGGCGGTCCGTGCGGCGTCACAGCGACGTCACTGAGCGACCGCCCAATAGCAGCGGAGGGGCGGAGATGAGTGGCCGGAACATCCCGCCCACCTCCTTCCTTCCTCATAGCGGCTGGGAGGCAGGTAAGGAGAGGTTCCTCGTTTCTGCGGTGTCACACGGAGTGATGTGTGCTGCCGCAGGAGCGACGAACTACATCGTTACTGCTGCAGTAACGATAATCGAGAATGGAGACCCATGTCACCGATGAGCGATTTTGCACGTTTTTGCAACGATGCAAAATCGCTCATCGGTGTCACACGCAGCAACATCGCTAATGCGGCCGGATGTGCGTCACAAATTCCGTGACCCCAACGACTCCGCATTAGCGATGTCGCAGCGTGTAAAGCCCCCTTTAGTGGGAGTGGTGTACAGGGTCTTAGCAGTAAAGAGTATTCCATATTTCTGCCAGATACCCACAGAGATATTGAAATCTGAAAAAAGAGACTTCTGCTCATTGAAGGTAAGAACTGCTCACATAGCGTTCAACTCCACAGCAAACGAGTGCTCTAGCACTGGCATCTCAGCAGGGATATTCCCCTACTACACATGTGTGTCTGGGTCGCTGTGACAGTTTACAGGACATAACTCAAGGCACCTAGATAGAAGGCAGAGGTACTGGGATTGGTTGGTTTTTGGTGACAGAGGTGCAGGGGCTGGCGCCCATGTGCAGTGCTGGCTAAGGTATATTGATGATATTTTGATTTTTTGGCAGGGCACTGTGGAGCAGCTCGAGACATTTATGGAGGAACTTAATAACAACACCTTTAACATCAGATTGACGCATAAGCATAGCAGCAGTTGCGTTGACTTCCTGGATATTAAAATTTCATTCGGTTCTGAGCGAATTGTTCAGACCGACGTCCATAGGAAGGAAACATCAGTCAACGCACTGCTGCATGCTTCTTCTGCTCATACTCCCTCCACCATCCGGGCCTTACCGACTGGCCAGTTCCTCAGGATGAAGCAAATTTGTTCGTCAGACACTGCTTTTGAACAACAGTCTGCCGACCTCCAGCGCCATAGGGGTGGCAAAGGCGGTCTTCCCCCGGTCTGCCTCAGCAACGGACACTAGCCAATAGTGACTAGTGAGATCAAGGGTAGAAAAATAATTTGCAGTTCTCAATGCAGCTAGCGATTCCTCAATACGGGGGAGTGGTGCCGTCCTTCTTCTTTAACAGGACCAACGGAGCTGCCCAAAGGCTACAACTGTCACGGATAACCCCAGCCGCCTTCATGTTGCTCAACATGTCCTTGGTACACTGGTAATGTGAAGGTGGTATTGGCTTATAGCTCTCTTTGATGGGTGGGTGTGCACCTGTGGGGATGTAGTGTTGGACCCCTTTTATTCCCCCAAAATCTAGCGGATGTTTGCTGAAGACTTGCTCGCTCGTATTCTTGCACTACCCTGTGGACCCGCTTCTTGTGATGTGAAGGTGTGGAGTCAGTGCCTACGTGTAATTCCTTACACCACTCCTCTGGCTGACTTGGTGAGCAGTCACTGACTGGATGGGGTGCAGTAATAGTGGATGCTGCTACTTGGATAGCATGTGTATCTACTGTGAACAGCTTATCAATGGTGGCAAGTCGGGGCAGCTTAACCTCCTGCTCTCCGCAGTTTAACACTCTCACGGGCACTCTTCCCTTCCGCACTAATGAATAAAACTATGATGTAAATATCATATAGATACCCCACAATTGTAAATAAAGGTAGGTTATGGGAAAAGGGGGAACAGGGAAAGAGGAAAATAGTGTAATAAAGTATACCTTCTGGGGGTGAGAGGAAATGGCAGCACAGCCAGTGGAGGTGAAGCAAAAGGAAGCCTGCAACTAAAGAGTTGAGAGCGTTATCACATGGTGACTGAGCCTGATTGTAAAGGGAGCATAGAGTGGAGCATACTCTGGGCACGTTAGAACCCAAGTTCTTAAACCATGAATATGGACCCCTTTTATTCTCCCAAAGTCTAGCGGATGTTTGCTGAAGACTTGCTCGTATTCTTGCACTACCCTGTGGACCCGCTTCTTGTGATGTGAAGGTGTGGAGTCAGTGCCTACGTGTAATTCCTTACACCACTCCTCTGGTTGACTTGGTGAGCTGTCACTGAATGGGTGTGGTGAAGTAACGGTGGATGCTGTGGCTTGGATATCATATTAAATATAGGGACCCCCATACAGTAGTATGAGAAATTTTTTTGTATTCAATGATCGGTATTACCTTCAGGGGCGCGGCACGTGGACGTGCGTTCCATTAGCCTCACTGCATTCCACTCCCATACAGGAAGTGGGCGCAGCTATTACTACGGTCGCACATAAAAGAACCCACAGCCACCACTGCACACAGCTGACTCCACCACTGGAAACCCACTTCTACACCAACGCAGGTAAGACAGGATCGGCACCTCTATGCTCCCGTTACAATCAGGCTCAGTCACCATGTGATAATGCTCTCAACAATTTAGTTGCAGGCTTCCCCTTGCTTCACCTCCACTGGCTGTGCTGCCATTTCCTCTCCCCCCTGGAAGGTATACTTTATTACACTATTTTCCTGTTTCCCTCTTCTCCCTTTTCCCATAACCTACCTTTATCTGCATTTGTGGGGTATCTATATACTATTTATATCACAGTTTTATTCATTAATACGGAAGGGAAGAGTGCGCGTGAGAGTGTTGAACTGCGGAGAGCAAGAGGTTAAGCTGCCCCGATTTGCCACCATTGATAAGCTGTTCACAGTAGATACACATGCTATCCAAGCAGCAGCAGCATCCACCATTACTGCACCCCACCCAGTCAGTGACAGCTCACCAAGTCAGCCAGAGGAGTGGTGTCAGGAATTACACGTAGGCACTGACTACACACCTTCACATCACAAGAAGGGGGTGCAAGTGTGACGCCCTGGACTAGCCAGTTAGTCACAGACATAACACACACACACACCCCCTTTCCCGGATAGTTACACTAGTCAGACACAAAACCGTTGTTGCCTCCCTCCAGGGGCTGATGTCCACACCAGGTGGGGCGGAGCCAGGCGGTTGGCCCCACCCACCAAGGAGTTCACAGGCCTGGAGGTGGGAAAACCAGTCAGTTAGTTGAAGTTCAGTTTAGAGTTGAACCGTGGAGGTAGTGAGTTCAGTGAGGAGCCCAGTTTTGGGTAGGAGTGCAAAACTGCTAGTGTCTGGGTCAGATCCCAGGCACTATGGGGAGATAAGGTATGCACACCAGTGACTATGTAAGGGGAATACATGAAATAGCAGAAACTGCAGTGTGAATACTGACTTGAAAAATTCAATAGCTATATGCAAGAGTGAATATGTGAAAAATGGAATCTGCATTACTGCCATGAACATATGAATCAAGAGAAATTTAGCTACTGAATTGATCAATGCAATAGAGCCCCAACACTACGCCAAAGTATTTCTCTACGTTGGGGTCCCTAGCTTGTGTGTGTCCTCTCATGCAGTTAAAAAACCTACCGTGTATGGGAAGCTGAGACCCAGGCTATTTATGCGTATGATATGGATTGGCAATAGGTGTGGTTGGGGAGGGTTCCCAAACGAAAAAATACTAACAAATAGGAATAACGTTTGGAACACCATTCTAAGTCCGAACTGGGTGCAAAAACCTAAAAAAACATCACTATGGGGAGATAAGGTATGCACACCAGTGACTATGTAAGGGGAATACATGAAATAGCAGAAACTGCTGTGTGAATACTGACTTGAAAAATCCAATAGCATTAATTCACATAATCCTAGTGACTGCGCACACAACATGGCCAAACGAAAACAAAAGACAATACCTGGCCATTCTATCCAATGGAAACTCATAGGCAACACAGTCCATTAGACTAGGCAATTACATGCAGCCAAACAAAGTTCATGGGCCTTGCCTCAGAGTCGAACCCACAACCTCTTGGAGAACAAGCAAAGAGCCTACCACTAAACCAACTCAGTGAAATTGGAAACCAACTCTACATTAATTAACATAATCCTAGTGACTGCGCACACAACATGGCCAAACAAAAGCAAAAAACAGTACCTGGCCTATCAATCCAATGGAAACTCATAGGTAACACAGTACATTGGACTAGGCAATTACATGCAGCCATACAAAGCCCATGGGTCTTGCCCCAGAGTCGAACCCACAACCTCTCGTAGCCAGGGCAAAGAGCCTACCACTACACCAACACAGAGAAGTAGGTGAATGACTCTACATTAATTCACATAATCCTAGTGACTGCGCACACAACATGGCCAAACAAATGCAAAAGACATTATCTGGCCTATCAATCCAATGGAAACTCATAGGCAACACAGTCCATTAGACTAGGCACTTACACGCAGCCATGTAAAGTTCATGGGCATTGACTCAGAGTCGAACCCACAACCTCTTGGAGAACAAGCAAAGAGCCTACCACTAAACCAACTCAGAGAAGTTGGAAACCGACTCTACATTAATTAACATAATCCTAGTGACTGCGCACACAACATGGCAAAACAAAAGCAAAAGACAGTACGTGGCCTATCAATCCAACGGAAACTCATAGGTAACACAGTACATTGGACTAGGCAATTACATGCAGCCATACAAAGCCCATGGGCCTTGCCCCAGAGTCAAACCCACAACCTCTCATAGCCAAGGTAAAGAGCCTACCAATACACCAACACAGAGAAGTGGAAAACCGTTTCTACATTAATTCACATAATCCTAGTGACTGCGCACACAACATGGCCAAACAAAAGCAAAAGACAGTACCTGGCCTATCAATCCAATGGAAACTCATAGGCAACACAGTCCATTGGACTAGACAATTACATGGAGACATACAAAGTCCATGGGCCTTGCCTCAGAGTCAAACCCACAACTTCTCGCAACCAAGCAAAGAGCCTACCACTACACTAACACAGAGAAGTGGGAAACTGATTCTACATTAATTCACATAATCCTACCGACTGCGCACACAACATGGCCAAACAAAAGACAATACCTGGCCTATTCATTCAATGAAAACTCATAGGCAACACAGTCCATTGGACTAGGCAATTACATTCAACCATACAAAGTCCATGGGCTTTGCCTCAAAGTCAAACCCACAACTTCTTGTAACCCAAGGAAAGAGCCTACCACTACACCAACACAGAGAAGAGAATGACTCTACATTAATTCACATAATCCTAGTGACTGCGCACACAACATGACCAAACGAAAACAAAAGACAGTCCCTGGCCTATCAATCCAATGGAAACTCATAGACAACATAGTCCATTGGACTACGCAATTACATGCAGCCATACAAAGTCCATGGGCCTTGCCTCAGAGTCATACCCACAATCTCTGGCAGAACAAGCAAAGAGCCTACAACTTCACCAACACAAAGAAGTAGGAAGCTGCGTCTACATTAATTCACATAATCCTAGTGACTGCGCACACAACATGGCCAAACAAAAGCAAAAGACAGTACCTGGCCTATCAATCCAATGGGAACTCATAGGCAACACAGTTAATTGAACTAGGCAATTACATGCAGCCATACAAACTCCATGGGCCTTGCCTCAGAGTCAAACCCACAACCTCTTGCAGCTAAGCAAAGAGCCTTCCACTACAGCAACACAGAGAACTGGGAAACTGATTCTACATTAATTCACATAATCCTACCGACTGCGCACACAACATAACCAAACAAAAGATAATACCTGGCCAATCAATCCAATGGAAACTCAAAGGCAACACAGTCCATTGGACTAGGCAATTACATGCAGCCATATAAAGTCCATGGGCTTTGCCTCAGAGTCAAACCCACAATTTCTCGCAGCCCAAGCAAAGAGCCTACCACTACACCAAGACAGAGAAGTTGGAAACTGAGTTTACATTAGTTCACATAATCCTAGTGACTGCGCACACAACATGGCCAAACAAAAGCAAAAGACGGTACCTGGCCTATCAATCCAATAGAAACTCATAGGCAAAGCAATCAATTGGACTAGGCAATTACATGCAGCCATACAAAGTCCATGGGCCTTGCCTCAAAGTCGAACGCACAACCTCTCGCAGCTCAAGCAAAGAGCCTACCACTACACCAACACAGAGAAATGTAAACCTGACTCTACATTAATTCACATAATCCTAGTGACTGCGCACACAACATGGCCAAACGAAAACAAAAGACAGTAACTGGCCTATCAATCCAATAGAAACTCATAGGCAACACAGTCCATTGGACTAAGCAATTACATGCAGCCATTCAAAGTCCATGTGCCTTGCATTAGAGTCGAACCCACAACCTCTCGCAGCCCAAGCAAAGAGCCTACCACTACACCAACACAGAGAAGTGGGAAACTGACTCCACATTAATTCCCATAACCCTAGTGACTGCGCACACAACATGGTCAAACAAAAGCAAAAGGCAGTACCTGGCCTATCAATCCAATGGAAACTCATAGGCAACATAGTCCATTGGACTAGGCAATTACATGCAGTCATACAAAGTCCATGGGCCTTGCCTCAGAGTCAAACCCCCAACCTCTGGCAGAACAAGCAAAGAGCCTACAACTACAAAAACACAAAGAAGTAGGAAGCTGCGTCTACATTAATTCACATAATCCTAGTGACTGTGCACACAACATGGCCAAACAAAAGCAGAAGACATTACCTAGCCTATCAAGCCAATGGAAACTCATAGGCAACACAGTCCATTGAACTAGGCAATTACATGCAGCCATTCAAAGTCCATGGGCTTTGCCGCAGAGTCAAACCCACAATTTCTCGCAGCCCAAGCAAAGAGCCTACCACTACACCAACACAGAGAAGTTGGAAACTAAGTTTACATTAGTTCACATAATCCTAGTGACTGCGCACACAACATGGCCAAACAAAAGCAAAAGACAGTACCTGGCCTATCAATCCGATAGGAACTCATAGGCAACACAGTCAATTGAACTAGGCGATTACATGCAGCCATACAAACTCCATGGGCCTAGCCTCAGAGTCGAACCCACAACCTCTCGCAGCTTAAGCAAAGAGACTACCACTACACCAACACAGAGAAGTAGGTGAATGACTCTACATTAATTTACATAATCCTAGTGACTGCGCACACAACATGGCCAAACAAAAGCAAAAGACAGTACCTGGCCTATTAATCCAATGGAAACTCATAGGCAACGCAATCCTTTGGACTAGGCAATAACATGCAGCCATACAAAGTCCATGGGCCTTGCCTCAGAGTCAAAACCACTACCTCTCAAAGCCCAAGCAAAGAGCCTACCACTACACCAACACAGAGAAGTGCGAAACAGACTCAACATAAATTCACATAATCCTAGTGACTGCGCACACAACATGGCCAAACAAAAGTAATAGACAGTCCCTGGCCTATCAATCCAATGGAAACTCATAGACAACATAGTCCATTGGACTAGGCAATTACATGCAGCCATACAAAGTCCATGGGCTTTGCCTCAGAGTCAAACCACAACTGCTCGCAGCCCAAGCAAAGAGCCTACCACTACACCAACTCAGAGAAGTAGGAAAATGATTCTACATTAATTCACATAATCCTAGTGACTGCACACACAACATGGCCAAACAAAAGCAAAAGACAGTACCTGGCCTATCATTCCAATTGAAACTCATAGGTAACATAGTCCATTGGACTAGGCAATAACATGCAGCCATACAAAGTCCATGGGCCTTGCCTCAGAGTCAAACCCACAACCTCTCACAGCCCAAGCAAAGAGCCTACCACTACACCAACACAGACAAGATGGAAACCGAGTTTACATTAGTTCACATAATCCTAGTGACTGTGCACACAACATGGCGAAACAAATGCAAAAGACATTATCTGGCCTATCAATCCAATGGAAACTCATAGGCAACACAGTCCATTAGACTAGGCAAATACATGCAGCCATACAAAGTTCATGGGCCTTGCCTCAGAGTCGATCCCACAACCTCTTGGAGAACAAGCAAAGAGCCTACCACTAAACCAACACAGAGAAGTTGGAAACCGACTCTACATTAATTCACATAATCCTAGTGACTGCGCACACAACATGGCCAAACAAAAGCAAAAGACAGTACCTGGCCTATCAATCCAATGGAAACTCATAGGCAACACAGTCCATTGGACTAGACAATTACATGGAGACATACAAAGTCCATGGGCCTTGCCTCAGAGTCAAACCCACAACCTCTCGCAGCCAAGCAAAGAGCCTACCACTACACCAATACAGAGAAGTGGGAAACTGATTCTACATTAATTCACATAATCCTACCGACTGCGCACACAACATGGCCAAACGAAAGCAAAAGACAGTACCTGGCTTATCAATCCAATGGAAACTCATAGGCAACACAGTCCATTGGACTAGGCAATAACATGCAGCCATACAAAGTCCATGGGCCTTGCCTCAAAGTCGAACTCACAACCTCTCGCAGCTCAAGCAAAGAGCCTACCACTACACCAACACAGAGAAATGTGAACCTGCCTCTACATTAATTCACATAATCCTAGTGACTGCGCACACAACATGGCCAAATGAAAGCAAAAGTCAATACCTGGCCTATCAATCCAATGGAAACTCATAGGCAACACAGTCCATTGGACTAGGCAATTACATGCAGCCATAAAAAGTCCATGGGCCTTGCCTCAGAGTCAAACCCACAACGTCTCACAGCCCAAGCAAAGAGCCTACCACTACACCAACAAAGAGAAATGTGAAACTGACTCTACATTAATTCACATATTCCTAGTGACTGCGCACACAACATGGCCAAACAAAAGCAAAAGAAAGCACCTGGCCTATCAATCCAATGGAAACTCATAGGTAACGCAGTCCATTGGACTATGCAATTACATGCAGCCATACAAAGTCCATGGGCCTTGCCTCAGAGTCGAACTCACAACCTCTCGCAGCCCAACAAAAAAGCCTACTACTTCAGCAACACAGAGAAGTGTAAAACTGTCTCTACATTAACTCACATAATCATAGTGACTGCGCACAAAACATGGCCAAACGAAAACAAAAGACAGTACCTGGCCTATCAATCCATTGGACTAGGCAATTACATGCAGCCATACAAAGTCCATGGGCCTTGCCTCAGAGTCAAACCCACAACCTCTCACAGCCCAAGCAAAGAGCCTACCACTACACCAACACAGAGAAGTGCGAAACTGACTCAACATAAATTCACATAATCCTAGTGACTGCGCACACAACATGGCCAAACAAAAGCAAAAGACAGTCCCTTGCCTATCAATCCAATGGAAACTCATAGACAACATAGTCCATTGGAATAGGCAATTACATGCAGCCTCACAAAATCCATGGGCCTTGCCTCAGAGTCAAACCCACAACCTCTGGCAGAACAAGCAAAGAGCCTACAACTACACCAACACAAAGAAGTAGGAAGCTGCGTCTACATTAATTCACATAATCCTAGTGAATGCGCACACAACATGGCCAAACAAAAGCAAAAGACATTACCTGGCCTATCAGGCCAATGGAAACTCAAAGGCAACACAGTCCATTGAACTAGGCAATTACATGCAGCCATACAAAGTCCATGGGCCATGCCTCAGAGTCAAACCCACAACCTCTCGCAGACAAGCAAAGCAGCTTCCACTACACCAACACAGAGAAGTGGGAAACAGATTCTACATTAATTCACATAATCCTAGTGACTGCGCACACAACATGGCCAAACAAAAGCAAAAGACAATACGTGGCCTATCAATCCAATGGAAACTCATAGGCAACACAGTCCATTAGACTAGGCAAATACATGCAGCCATACAAAGTTCATGGGCCTTGCCTCAGAGTCGAACCCACAACTTCTTGGAGAACAAGCAAAGAGCCTACCACTACACCAACACAGAGAAGTTGGAAACCGACTCTACATTAATTCACATAATCCTAGTGACTGCGCACACAACATGGCCAAACAAAAGCAAAAGACAGTACCTGGCCTATCAATCCAATGGAAACTCAAAGATAACACAGTACATTAGACTAGGCAATTAAATGCAGCCATACAAAGCCCATGGGCCTTGCCCCAGAGTCGAACCCACAACCTCTCGTAGCCCAAGCAAAGAGGCTACCAATACACCAACACAGAGAAGTGGAAAACTGATTCTACATTAATTCACATAATCCTAGTGACTGCGCACACAACATGGCCAAACAAAAGCAAAAGACAGTACCTGGCCTATCAATCCAATAGAAACTCATAGGCAAAGCAATCAATTGGACTAGGCAATTACATGCAGCCATACAAAGCCCATGGGCCTTGCCTCAGAGTCAAACCCACAACCTCTGGCAGAACAAGCAAAGAGCTTACAACTACACCAACACAAAAAAGTAGGAAGCTGCGTCTACATTAATTCACATATTCCTAGAGACTGCGCACACAACATGGCCAAACAAAAGCAAAAGACATTACCTGGCCTATCAAGCCAATGGAAACTCATAGGCAACACAGTCCATTGGACTAAACAATTACATGCAGCCATACAAAGTCCATGGGGTTTGCCTCAGAGTCAAACCCACAATTTCTCGCAGCCCAAGCAAAGAGCCTACCACTACACCAACACAGACAAGATGGAAACCGAGTTTACATTAGTTCACATAATCCTAGTGACTGTGCACACAACATGGCGAAACAAATGCAAAAGAAATTATCTGGCCTATCAATCCAATGGAAACTCATAGGCAACACAGTCCATTAGACTAGGCAAATACATGCAGCCATACAAAGTTCATGGGCCTTGCCTCAGAGTCGATCCCACAACCTCTTGGAGAACAAGCAAAGAGCCTACCACTAAACCAACACAGAGAAGTGCGAAACTGCCTCAACATAAATTCACATAATCCTAGTGACTGCGCACACAACATGGCCAAACAAAAGCAAAAGACAGTCCCTTGCCTATCAATCCAATGGAAACTCATAGACAACATAGTCCATTGGAATAGGCAATTACATGCAGCCTCACAAAGTCCATGGGCCTTGCCTCAGAGTCAAACCCACAACCTCTGGCAGAACAAGCAAAGAGCCTACAACTACACCAACACAAAGAAGTAGGAAGCTGCGTCTACATTAATTCACATAATCCTAGTGACTGCGCACACAACATGGCCAAACAAAAACAAAAGACAGTACCTGGCCTATCAATCCATTGGAAACTAATAGGCAACACAGTCCATTGGACTAGGCAATTGCATGCAGCCATAAAAAGTCCATGGGCCTTGCCTCAGAGTCAAACCCACAACTTCTCGCAGCCCAAGCAAAGATCCTACCACTACACCAACACAGAGAAATGTGAAACTGACTCTACATTAAATCACATAATCCTAGTGACTGCGCACACAACATGGCCAAACGAAAGCAAAAGTCAATACCTGGCCTATCAATCCAATGGAAACTCATAGGCAACACAGTCCATTGGACTAGGCAATTACATGCAGTTATACAAAGTCCATGAACCTTGCATTTGAGTCAAACCCACAACTTCTCGCAGCCAAAGCAAAGAGCCTACCACTACACCAACACAGAGAAGTTTGAAACTGACTCTTCATTAACTCACATAATCCTAGTGACTGCGCACACAACATGGCTAAACGAAAGCAAAAGACAGTACCTGGCCTATCAATCCAATGGAAACTCATAGGCAACACAGTCCATTAGACTAGGCAATTACATACAGCCATAATAAGTCCATGGGCCTTGCCCCAGAGTCAAACCCACAACATCTACGCAGCCCAAGCAAAGAGCCTACCTCTACACCAACACAGAGAAATGTGAAACTGACTCTACATTAATTCACATAATCCTAGTGACTGTGCACACAACATGGCCAAACGAAAGCAAAAGTCAATACCTGGCCTATCAATCCAATGGAAACTCATAGGTAACACAGTCCATTGGACTATGCAATTACATGCAGCCATACAAAGTCCATGGGCCTTGCCTCAGAGTCAAACCCACAACCTCTAACAGCTCAAGCAAAAAGCCTACCACTACACCAACACAGAGAAGTGCGAAACTAATTGAACATAAATTCACATAATCCTAGTGACTGCGCACACAACATGGCCAAACGAAAGCAAAAGAGAGTACCTGGCCTATCAATCCAATGGAAACTCATAGGTAACACAGTCCATTGGACTATGCAATTACATGCAGCCATACAAAGTCCATGGGCCTTGCCTCAGAGTCGAACTCACAACCTCTCGCAGCCCAAGAAAAAAGCCTACCATCACAGCAACACAGAGAAGTGTGAAACTGACTCTACATTAATTCACATAATCCTAGTGACTGCGCACACAACATGGCCAAACAAAAGCAAAAGACAGTACCTGGCCTATCATTCCAATTAAAACTCATAGGCAACATAGTCCATTGGACTAGGCAATAACATGCAGCCATACAACGTCCATGGGCCTTGCCTCAAAGTCGAACTCACAACCTCTCGCAGCTCAAGCAAAGAGCCTACCACTACACCAACACAGAGAAATGTGAACCTGACTCTACATTAATTCACATAATCCTAGTGACTGCGCACACAACATGGCCAAACAAAAGCAAAAGGCAGTACCTGGCCTATCAATCCAATGGAAACTCATAGGCAACACAGTCCATTGGACTAGACAAGTACATGGAGACATACAAAGTCCATGGGCCTTGCCTCAGAGTCAAACCCACAACCTCTCGCAGCCAAGCAAAGAGCCTACTACTACACCAACACAGAAAAGTGGGAAACTGGTACTACATTAATTCACATAATCCTACCGACTGCGCACACAACATGGCTAAACAAAAGACAATACCTGGCCTATCAATTCAATGGAAACTCATAGGCAACACAGTCCATTGGACTAGGCAATTACATGCAGCCATACAAAGTCCATGGGCTTTGCCTAAAAGTCAAACCCACAACTTCTCGCAGCCCAAGCAAAGAGCCTACCACTACACCAACACAGAGAAGTGGGAAACTGATTCTACATTAATTCACATAATCCTACCGACTGCGCACACAACATGGCCAAACAAAAGACAATACCTTGCCTATCAATCCAATGGAAACTCATAGGCAACACAGTCCATTAGACTAGGCAAATACATGCAGCCATACAAAGTTCATGGGCCTTGCCTCAGAGTCGAGCCCACATCCTCTTGGAGAACAAGCAAAGAGCCTACCACTAAACCAACACAGAGAAGTTGGAAACCGACTCTACATTAATTCATATAATCCTAGTGACTGCGCACACAACATGGCCAAACAAAAGCAAAAGACATTACCTGGCCTATCAATCCAATGTAAACTCATAGGTAACACAGTACATTGGACTAGGCAATTGCATGCAGCCATACAAAGCCCATGGGCCTTGCCCCAGAGTCAAACCCACAACCTCTCGTAGCCCAAGCAAAGAGCCTACCAATACACCAACACAGAGAAGTGGAAAACAGATTCTACATTAATTCACATAATCCTAGTGACTGCGCACACAACATGGCCAAACAAAAGCAAAAGACGGTACCTGGCCTATTAATCCAATGGAAACTCATAGGCAACGCAATCAATTGGACTAGGCAATTACATGCAGCCATACAAAGTTCATGGGCCTTGTCTCAGAGTCAAACCCACAACCTCTCTCAGCCCAAGCAAAGAGCCTACCACTACACCAACACAGAGAAGAGCGAAACTGACTCAACATAAACTCACATAATCCTAGTGACTGCGCACACAACATGGCCAAACGAAAGCAAAAGACAGTCCCTGGCCTATCAATCCAACGGAAACTCATAGACAACATAGTCCATTGGACTAGGCAATTACATGCAGCCATACAAAGTCCATGGGCCTTGCCATCAGAGTCAAACCCACAACCTCTGGCAGAACAAGCAAAGAGCTTACAACTAACACCAACACAAAAAAGTAGGAAGCTGCGTCTACATTAATTCACATATTCCTAGTGAATGCGCACACAACATGGCCAAACAAAAGCAAAAGACATTACCTGGCCTATCAAACCAATGGAAACTCATAGGCAACACAGTCCATTGGACTAGGCAATTACATGCAGCCATACAAAGTCCATGGGCTTTGCCTCAGAGTCAAACCCACAATTTCTCGCAGCCCAAGCAAAGAGCCTACCACTACACCAACACAGAGAAGTTGGTAACAGAGTTTACATTAGTTCACATAATCCTAGTGACTGTGCACACAACATGGCCAAACAAATGCAACAGACATTATCTGGCCTATCAATCCAATGGAAACTCATAGGCAACACAGTCCATTAGACTAGGCAAATACATGCAGCCATACAAAGTTCATGGGCCTTGCCTCAGAGTCGAACCCACAACCTCTCGGAGAACAAGCAAAGAGCTTACCACTAAACCAACACAGAGAAGTAGGTGATTGACTCTACATTAATTCACATAATCCTAGTGACTGCGCACACAACATGGCCAAACAAAAGCAAAAGACGGTATCTGGCCTATCAATCCAATTGAAGCTCATAAGCAACATAGTCCATTGGACTAGGCAATAACATGCAGCCATACAATGTCCATGGGCCTTGCCTCAAAGTCGAACTCACAACCTCTCGCAGCTCAAGCAAAGAGCCTACTACTACACCAACACAGAGAAATGTGTACCTTACTCTACATTAATTCACATAAACCTAGTGACTGCGCACACAACATGGCCAAACGAAAGCAAAAGTCAATACCTGGCCTATCAATCCAATGGAAACTCATAGGCAACACAGTCCATTGGACTAGGCAATTACATGCAGCCATAAAAAGTCCATGGGCCTTGCCTCAGAGTCAAATCCACAACCTCTCGCAGCTCAAGCAAAGAGCCTACCACTACACCAACACAGAGAAATGTGAAACTGACTCTATATTAATTCACATAATCCTAGTGACTGCGCACACAACATGGCCAAACGAAAGCAAAAGTCAATACCTGGCCTATCAATCCAATGGAAACTCATAGGCAACACAGTCCTTTGGACTAGGCAATTACTTGCAGCCATACAAAGTCCATGAGCCTTGCATTTGAGTCAAACTCACAACCTCTCCCAGCCCAAGCAAAGAGCCTACCACTACACCAACACAGAGATGTGGGAAACTGACTCAACATTAATTCACATAATCCTAGTGACTGCGCACAAAACATGGCCAAACAAAAGCAAAAGAAGGCACCTGGCCTATCAATCCAATGGAATCTCATAGGTAACACAGTCCATTGGACTATGCAATTACATGCAGCCATAAAAAGTCCATGGGCCTTGCCTCAGAGTCGAACTCACAACCTCTCGCAGCCCAAGAAAAAAGCCTACCACTACAGCAACACGGAGAAGTGTGAAACCGACTCTACATTAACTCACATAATCCTAGTGACTGCGCACACAACATGGCCAAACGAAAGCAAAAGACAGTACCTGGCCTATCAATCCAATGGAAACTCAGAGGCAACCCCATCCATTGGACTAGGCAATTACATGCAGCCATACAGAGGTCATGGGCCTTGCCTCAGAGTCTATCCCACAACCTCTGGCAGAACAAGCAAAGAGCCTACAACCACACCAACACAAAGAAGTAGGAAGCTGCATCTACATTAATTCACATAATCCTAGTGACTGCGCACACAACATGGCCAAACAGAAGCAAAAGACATTACCTGGCCTATCAAGCCAATGGAAACTCATAGGCAACACAGTCCATTGAACTTGGCAATCACATGCAGCCATACAAAGTCCATGGGCCTTGCCTCAGAGTCAAACCCACAACCTCTCGCAGCCAAGCAAAGCGCCTTCCACTACACCAACACAGAGAAGTGGGAAACTGATTCTACATTAATTCACATAATCCTACCGACTTCGCACACAACATAACTAAACAAAAGACAATACCTGGCCTATCAGTCCAATGAAAACTCATAGGCAACACAGTCTATTGGACTAGGCAATTACATGCAGTCATACAAAGTCTATGGGCTTTGCCTCAGAGTCAAACCCACATTTTCTCGCAGCCCAAGAAAAGAGCCTACCACTACACCAACACAGAGAAGTTGAAAACTGAGTTTACATTAGTTCACATAATCCTAGTGACTGCGCACACAACATGGCCAAACAAAAGCAAAAGGTAGTACCTGGCCTATCAATCCAATAGGAACTCATAGGTAACACAGTCAACTAAAATAGGCAATTACATGCAGCCATACAAACTCCATGGGCCTTGCCTCAAAGTCGAACCAACAACCTTTCGCAGCTTAAGCAAAGAGACTACCACTACACCAACACAGAGAAGTAGGTAAATGACTCTACATTAATTCACATAATCCTAGTGACTGCGCACACAACATGGCCAAACAAATGCAAAAGACATTATCTGGCCTATCAATCCAATGAAATCATAGGCAACATAGTCCATTAGACTAAGCAAATATATGCAGCCATACAAAGTTAATGGGCCTTGCCTCAGAGTCGAACCCACAACCTCTTGGAGAACAAGCAAAGAGCCTACCACTAAACCAACACAGAGAAGTTGGAAACAGACTCTACATTAATTCACAGAATCCTAGTGACTGCGCACACAACATGGCCAAACAAAAGCAAAAGACAGTACCTGGCCTATCAATCCAATGGAAACCCAAAGCTAACACAGTACATTGGACTAGGCAATTACATGCAGCCATACAAAGCCCATTGGCGTTGCCCAAGAGTCGAACCCACACCCTCTCGTAGCCCAAGGAAAGAGCCTACTAATACACCAACACAGAGAAGTGGAAAACCGATTCTTCATTAATTCACATAATCCTAGTGACTGCGCACATAGCATGGCCAAACAAAAGCAAAAGACAGTACCTGGCCTATCAAACCAATGGAAACTCATAGGCAACACAGTCCATTGGACTAGACAATTACATGCAGACATACAAAGTCCACGGGCCTTGCATTAGAGTCGAACCCACAACCTCTCGCAGCCCAAGCAAAGAGCCTACCACTACACCAACACAGAGAAGTGGGAAACTGATTCTACATTAATTCAAATAATCCTACTGACTGCGCACACAACATGGCCAAACAAAAGACAATACCTGGCCTACCAATTCAAAGGAAACTCATAGGCAACACAGTCCATTGGACTTGGCAATTATATGCAGCCATAGAAAGTCCATGGGCTTTGCCTCAGAGTCAAACCCACAATTTCTCGCAGCCCAAGGAAATAGCCTACGATTACACCAACACAGAGAAGTTGGAAACTGAGTTTACATTAGTTCACATAATCCTAGTGACTGCGCACACAACATGGCCAAACAAAAGACAATACCTGGCCTATCAATTCAATGGAAACTCATAGGCAACACAGTCAATTGAACTACGCAATTACATGCTGCCATACAAACTCCACGGGCTTTGCCTCAGAGTCGAACCCACAACCTCTCACAGCTTAAGCAAAGAGACTACAACTACACCAACACAGAGAAGTAGGTGAATGAGTCTACATTAATTCACATAATCCTAGTGACTGCGAACACAACATAGCCAAACAAAAGCAAAAGACAGTACCTGGCCTATCGATCCAATTGAAACTCATAGGCAACATAGTCCATTGGACTAGGCAATAACATGCAGCCATACAAAGTCCATGGGCCTTGCCTCAAAGTCTAGCTCACAACCTCTCGAAGCTCAAGCAAAGAGCCTACCACTACACCAACACAGAGAAATGTGAACCTGACTCTACATTAATTCACATAATCCTAGTGACTGCGAACACAACATGGCCAAACATAAGCAAAAGGCAGTACCTGGCCTATCAATCCAATGGGAACTCATAGGCAACACAGTCAATTGAACTACGCAATTACATGCAGCCATACAAACTCCATGGGCCTTGCCTCAGAGTCGTACCCACAACCTCTCGCAGCTTAAGCAAAGAGCCTACCCCTAAACCAACACAGAGAAGTGGGAAACTGATTCTACATTAATTCACATAATCCTACCGACTGCGCACACAACACGGCCAAACAAAAGACAATACCTGGCCTATCAATTCAATGGAAACTCATAGGCAACACAGTCCATTGGACTAGGCAATTACATGCAGCCATACAAAGTCCATGGGCTTTGCCTAAAAGTCAAACCCACAACTTCTCACAGCCCAAGCAAAGAGCCTACCACTACACCAACACAGAGAAGTTGGTAACTGAGTTTACATTAATTCACATAATCCTAGTGACTGCGCACACAACATGGCCAAACAAAAGCAAAAGACATTACCTGGCCTATCAATCCAATGTAAACTCATAGGTAACACAGTACATTGGACTAGGCAATTGCATGCAGCCATACAAAGCCCATGGGCCTTGCCCCAGAGTCAAACCCACAACCTCTCGTAGCCCAAGCAAAGAGCCTACCAATACACCAACACAGAGAAGTGGAAAACAGATTCTACATTAATTCACATAATCCTAGTGACTGCGCACACAACATGGCCAAACAAAAGCAAAAGACGGTACCTGGCCTATTAATCCAATGGAAACTCATAGGCAACGCAATCAATTGGACTAGGCAATTACATGCAGCCATACAAAGTCCATGGGCCTTGTCTCAGAGTCAAACCCACAACCTCTCTCAGCCCAAGCAAAGAGCCTACCACTACACCAACACAGAGAAGAGCGAAACTGACTCAACATAAATTCACATAATCCTAGTGACTGCGCACACAACATGGCCAAACGAAAGCAAAAGACAGTCCCTGGCCTATCAATCCAACGGAAACTCATAGACAACATAGTCCATTGGACTAGGCAATTACATGCAGCCATACAAAGTCCATGGGCCTTGCCATCAGAGTCAAACCCACAACCTCTGGCAGAACAAGCAAAGAGCTTACAACTAACACCAACACAAAAAAGTAGGAAGCTGCGTCTACATTAATTCACATATTCCTAGTGAATGCGCACACAACATGGCCAAACAAAAGCAAAAGACATTACCTGGCCTATCAAACCAATGGAAACTCATAGGCAACACAGTCCATTGGACTAGGCAATTACATGCAGCCATACAAAGTCCATGGGCTTTGCCTCAGAGTCAAACCCACAATTTCTCGCAGCCCAAGCAAAGAGCCTACCACTACACCAACACAGAGAAGTTGGTAACAGAGTTTACATTAGTTCACATAATCCTAGTGACTGTGCACACAACATGGCCAAACAAATGCAAAAGACATTATCTGGCCTATCAATCCAATGGAAACTCATAGGCAACACAGTCCATTAGACTAGGCAAATACATGCAGCCATACAAAGTTCATGGGCCTTGCCTCAGAGTCGAACCCACAACCTCTTGGAGAACAAGCAAAGAGCCTACCACTAAACCAACACAGAGAAGTAGGTGATTGACTCTACATTAATTCACATAATCCTAGTGACTGCGCACACAACATGGCCAAACAAAAGCAAAAGACGGTATCTGGCCTATCAATCCAATTGAAGCTCATAAGCAACATAGTCCATTGGACTAGGCAATAACATGCAGCCATACAATGTCCATGGGCCTTGCCTCAAAGTCGAACTCACAACCTCTCGCAGCTCAAGCAAAGAGCCTACTACTACACCAACACAGAGAAATGTGTACCTGACTCTACATTAATTCACATAAACCTAGTGACTGCGCACACAACATGGCCAAACGAAAGCAAAAGTCAATACCTGGCCTATCAATCCAATGGAAACTCATAGGCAACACAGTCCATTGGACTAGGCAATTACATGCAGCCATAAAAAGTCCATGGGCCTTGCCTCAGAGTCAAATCCACAAACTCTCGCAGCTCAAGCAAAGAGCCTACCACTACACCAACACAGAAAAATGTGAAACTGACTCTATATTAATTCACATAATCCTAGTGACTGCGCACACAACATGGCCAAACGAAAGCAAAAGTCAATACCTGGCCTATCAATCCAATGGAAACTCATAGGCAACACAGTCCTTTGGACTAGGCAATTACATGCAGCCATACAAAGTCCATGAGCCTTGCATTTGAGTCGAACTCACAACCTCTCCCAGCCCAAGCAAAGAGCCTACCACTACACCAACACAGAGATGTGGGAAACTGACTCAACATTAATTCACATAATCCTAGTGACTGCGCACAAACATGGCCAAACAAAAGCAAAAGAAGGCACCTGGCCTATCAATCCAATGGAATCTCATAGGTAACACAGTCCATTGGACTATGCAATTACATGCAGCCATACAAAGTCCATGGGCTTTGCCTAAAAGTCAAACCCACAACTTCTCACAGCCCAAGCAAAGAGCCTACCACTACACCAACACAGAGAAGTTGGTAACTGAGTTTACATTAATTCACATAATCCTAGTGACTGCGCACACAACATGGCCAAACAAAAGCAAAAGACAGTACCTGGCCTATCAATCCAATGGAAAATCATAGGCAACACAGTCCATTGGACTAGACAATTACATGGAGACATACAAAGTCCATGGGCCTTTCCTCAGAGTCAAACCCACAACATCTCGCAGCCAAGCAAAGAGCCTACCACTACACCAACACAGAGAAGTGGGAATCTGATTCTACATTAATTCACATAATCCTACCGACTGCGCACACAACATGGCCAAACAAAAGACAATACCTGGCCTATCAATCCAATGGAAACTCATAGGCAACACAGTCCATTAGACTAGGCAAATACATGCAGCCATATAAAGTTCATGGGCCTTGCCTCAGAGTTGAACCGACATCCTCTTGGAGAACAAGCAAAGAGCCTACCACTAAACCAACACAGAGAAGTTGGAAACCGACTCTACATTAATTCACATAATCCTAGTGACTGCGCACACAACATGGCCAAACAAAAGCAAAAGACATTACCTGGCCTATCAATCCAATGTAAACTCATAGGTAACACAGTACATTACTAGGATTATGTGAGTTAATGTAGAGTCAGGTTCACATTTCTCTGTGTTGGTGTAGTGGTAGGCTCTTTGCTTGAGCTGTGAGAGGTTGTGAGTTAGACTTTGTATGGCTGCATGTTATTGCCTAGTCCAATGGACTATGTTGCCTATGAGTTTCAATTGGATTGATAGGCCAGGTACTGTCTTTTGCTTTTGTTTGGCCATGTTGTGTTCGCAGTCACTAGGATTATGTGAATTAATGTAGAGTCATTCACCTACTTCTCTGTGTTGGTGTAGTTGTAGTCTCTTTGTTGCTTATGAGTTTCAATTTGATTGATAGGCCAGGTACTGTCTTTTGCTTTTGTTTGGCCATGTTATGTGCGCAGTCACTAGGATTATGTGAATTAATGTAGAGTCATTCACCTACTTCTCTGTGTTGGTGTAGTGGTAGTCTCTTTGCTTAAACTGCGAGAGGTTGTGGGTTCGACCCTGAGGCAAAGCCCATGGAGTTTGTATGGCAGCATGTAATTGCCTAGTTCAATTGACTGTGTTGCCTATGAGTTTCATTGAATTGATAGGCCAGGTATTGTCTTTTGTTTGGCCATGTTGTGTGCGCAGTCACTAGGATTATGTGAACTAATGTAAACTCAGATTCCAACTTCTCTGTGTTGGTGTAATCGTAGGCTATTTCCTTGGGCTGTGAGAAATTGTGGGTTTGACTCTGAGGCAAAGCCCATGGACTTTGTATGGCTGCATGTAATTGCCAAGTCCAATGGACTGTGTTGCCTATGAGTTTCCTTTGAATTGATAGGCCAGGTATAGTCTTTTGTTTGGCCATGTTGTGTGCGCAGTCGGTAGGATTATTTGAATTAATGTAGAATCAGTTTCCCACTTCTCTGTGTTGGTGTAGTGGTAGGCTCTTTGCTTCGGCTGCGAGAGGTTGTGGGTTCGACTCTAATGCAAGGCCCATGGACTTTGTATGTCTCCTTGTAATTGTCTAGTCCAATGGACTGTGTTGCCTATGAGTTTCCATTGGTTTCATAGGCCAGGTACTGTCTTTTGCTTTTGTTTGGCCATGTTATGTGCGCAGTCACTAGGATTATGTGAGTTAATGAAGAATTGGTTTTCCACTTCTCTGTGTTGGTGTATTAGTAGGCTCTTTCCTTGGGCTACGAGAGGGTGTGGGTTCGACTCTGGGGCAAGGCCAATGGGCTTTGTATGGCTGCATGTAATTGCCTAGTCCAATGTACTGTGTTAGCTTTGAGTTTCCATTGGACTGATAGGCCAGGTGCTGTCTTTTGCTTTTGTTTTGCCATGTTGTGTGCGCAGTCACTAGGATTCTGTGAATTAATGTAGAGTTTGTTTCCAACTTCTCTGTGTTGGTTTAGTGGTAGGCTCTTTGCTTGTTCTCCAAGAGGTTGTGGGTTCGACTCTGAGGCAAGGCCCATTAACTTTGTATGGCTGCATATATTTGCTTAGTCTAATGGACTATGTTGCCTATGATTTCATTGGATTGATAGGCCAGATAATGTCTTTTGCATTTGTTTGGCCATGTTGTGTGCGCAGTCTCTAGGATTATGTGAATTAATGTAGAGTCATTTACCTACTTCTCTGTGTTGGTGTAGTGGTAGTCTTTCTGCTTAAGCTGCGAAAGGTTGTTGGTTTGACTTTGAGGCAAGGCCCATGGAGTTTGTATGGATGCATGTAATTGCCTATTTCAGTTGACTGTGTTACCTATGAGTTCCTATTGGATTGATAGGCCAGGTACTACCTTTTGCTTTTGTTTGGCCATGTTGTGTGCGCAGTCACTAGGATTATGTGAACTAATGTAAACTCAGTTTTCAACTTCTCTGTGTTGGTGTAGTGGTAGGCTCTCTTCTTGGGCTGCGAGAAAATGTGGGTTTGACTCTGAGGCAAAGCCCATAGACTTTGTATGGCTGCATGTAATTGCCTAGTCCAATGGACTGTGTTGCCTATGAGTTTTCATTGGACTGATAGGCCAGGTATTGTCTTTTGTTTGGTTATGTTGTGTGCGAAGTCGGTAGGATTATGTGAATTAATGTAGAATCAGTTTCCCACTTCTCTGTGTTGGTGTAGTGGAAGGCGCTTTGCTTGGCTGCGAGAAGTTGTGGGTTTGACTCTGAGGCAAGGCCCATGGACTTTGTATGGCTGCATGTAATTGCATAGTTCAATGGACTGTGTTGCCTATGAGTTTCCATTGGCTTGATAGGCCAGGTATTGACTTTTGCTTCTGTTTGGCCATGTTGTGTGCGCAGTCACTAGGATTATGTGAGTTAATGTAGAGTCGGTTTCACACTTCTCCGTGTTGCTGTAGTGGTAGGCTTTTTTCTTGGGCTGCGAGAGGTTGTGAGTTCGACTCTGAGGCAAGGCCCATGGACTTTTTATGGCTGCATGTAATTGCATAGTCCAATGGACTGTGTTACCTATGAGATTCCATTGGATTGATAGGCCAGGTGCCTTCTTTTGCTTTTGTTTGGCCATGTTTTGTGCGCAGTCACTAGGATTATGTGAATTAATGTTGAGTCAGTTTCCCACTTCTCTGTGTTGGTGTAGTGGTAGGCTCTTTGCTTGGGCTGGGAGAGGTTGTGAGTTCGACTCAAATGCAAGGCTCATGGACTTTGTATGGCTGCATGTAATTGCCTAGTCCAATGGACTGTGTTGCCTATGAGTTTCCATTGGATTGATAGGCCAGGTATTGACTTTTGCTTTCGTTTGGCCATGTTGTGTGCGCAGTCACTAGGTTTATGTGAATTAATGTAGAGTCAGGTTCACATTTCTCTGTGTTGGTGTAGTAGTAGGCTCTTTGCTTGAGCTGCGAGAGGTTGTGAGTTCGACTTTGAGGCAAGGCCCATGGACATTGTATGGCTGCATGTTATTGCCTAGTCCAATGGACTATGTTGCTTATGAGCTTCAATTGGATTGATAGGCCAGATACTGTCTTTTGCTTTTGTTTGGCCATGTTGTGTGCGCAGTCACTAGGAATATGTGAATTAATGTAGACGCAGCTTCCTACTTTTTTGTGTTGGTGTAGTTGTAAGCTCTTTGCTTGTTCTGCCAGAGGTTGTGGGTTTGACTCTGAGGCAAGGCCCATGGACTTTGTATGGCTGCATGTAATTGCCTAGTCCAATGGACTATGTTGTCTATGAGTTTCCATTGGACTGATAGACCAGGGACTGTCTTTTGCTTTTGTTTGGCCATGTTGTGTGCACAGTCACTAGGATTATGTGAATTTATGTTGAGTCAGTTTTGCTCTTCTCTGTGTTGGTGTAGTGGTAGGCTCTTTGCTTGGGCTGAGAGAGGTTGTGGGTTTGACTCTGAGACAAGGCCCATGGACTTTGTATGGCTGCATGTAATTGCCTAGTCCAATTGATTGCGTTGCCTATGAGTTTCCATTGGATTGATAGGCCAGGTACCGTCTTTTGCTTTTGTTTGGCCATGTTGTGTGCGCAGTCACTAGGATTATGTGAATTAATGTAGAATCAGTTTCCCACTTCTCTGTGTTGGTTTAGGGGTAGGCTCTTTGCTTGAGCTGCGAGAGGTTGTGAGTTCGACTTTGAGGCAAGGCCCATGGACGTTGTATGGCTGCATGTTATTGCTTAGTCCAATGGACTATGTTGCCTATGAGTTTTAATTGGAATGATAGGCCAGGTACTGTCTTTTGCTTTTGTTTGGCCATGTTGTGTGCGCAGTCACTAGGATTATGTGAATTAATGTAGAGTCAGTTTCACACTTCTCTGTGTTGCTGTAGTGGTAGGCTTTTTTCTTGGGCTGCGAGAGGTTGTGAGTTCGACTCTGAGGCAAGGCCCATGGACTTTGTATGGCTGCATGTAATTGCATAGTCCAATGGACTGTGTTACCTATGAATTTCCATTGGATTGATAGGCCAGGTACTGTCTTTTGCTTTCGTTAGGCCATGTTGTGTGCGCAGTCACTAGGATTATGTGAATTTATGTTCAATTAGTTTCGCACTTCTCTGTGTTGGTGTAGTGGTAGGCTTTTTGCTTGAGCTGTTAGAGGTTGTGGGTTTGACTCTGAGGCAAGGCCCATGGCCTTTGTATGGCTGCATGTAATTGCATAGTCCAATGGACTGTGTTGCCTATGAGTTTCCATTGGATTGATAGGCCAGATATGGACTTTTGCTTTCGTTTGGCCATGTTGTGTGCGCAGTCACTAGGATTATGTGAATTAATGTAGAGGCAGGTTCACATTTCTCTGTGTTCGTGTAGTGGTAGGCTCTTTGCTTGAGCTGCGAGAGGTTGTGAGTTCGACTTTGAGGCAAGGCCCATGGACTTTGTATGGCTGCATGTTATTGCCTAGTCCAATGGACTGTGTTGCCTATGAGTTTCCATTGGATTGATAAGCCAGGTACTGTCTTTTGCTTTTGTTTAGCCATGTTGTGTGCGCAGTCGGTAGGATTATGTGAATTAATGTAGAATCAGTTTCCCACTTCTCTGTATTGGTGTAGTGGTAGGCTCTTTGCTTGGCTGCGAGAGGTTGTGGGTTTGACTCTGAAGCAAGGCCCATGGACTTTGTATGTCTCCATGTAATTGTCTAGTCCAATGGACTGTGTTGCCTATGAGTTTCCATTGGATTGATAGGCCAGGTACTGTCTTTTGCTTTTGTTTGGCCATGTTGTGTGCGCAGTCACTAGGATTATGTGAATTAATGTAGAGTCAGTTTCTAACTTCTCTGTGTTGGTTTAGTGGTAGGCTTTTTGCTTGTTCTCCAAGAGGTTGTGGGTTCGACTCTGAGGCAAGGCCCATGAACTTTGTATGGCTGCATGTATTTGCCTAGTCTAATGGACTGTGTTGCCTATGAGTTTCCATTGGATTGATAGGCCAGATAATGTCTTTTGCATTTGTTTGGCCATGTTGTGTGCGCAGTCTCTAGGAATATGTGAATTAATGTAGACGCACCTTCCTACTTTTTTGTGTTGGTGTAGTTGTAAGCTCTTTGCTTGTTCTGCCAGAGGTTGTGGGTTTGACTCTGAGGCAAGGCCCATGGACTTTGTATGGCTGCATGTAATTGCCTAGTCCAATGGACTATGTTGTATATGAGTTTCCATTGGATTGATAGGCCAGGGACTGTCTTTTGCTTTTGTTTGGCCATGTTGTGTGCGCAGTCACTAGGATTATGTGAATTTATGTTGAGTCAGTTTCGCTCTTCTCTGTGTTGGTGTAGTGGTAGGCTCTTTGCTTGGGCTACAAGAGGTTGTGGGTTCGACTCTGAGGCAAGGCCCATGGACTTTGTATGGCTGCATGTAATTGCCTAGTCCAATTGATTGCTTTGCCTATGAGTTTCCATTGGATTGATAGGCCAGGTACTGTCTTTTGCTTTTGTTTGGCCATGTTGTGTGCGCAGTCACTAGGATTATGTGAATTAATGTAGAATCAGTTTTTCACTTCTCTGTGTTGGTGTATTGGTAGGCTCTTTGCTTGGGCTACGAGAGGTTGTGGGTTCGACTCTGGGGCAAGGCCCATGGGCTTTGTATGTCTGCATTTAATTGCCTAGTCTAATGTACTATGTTACCTTTGAGTTTCCATTGGATTGATAGGCCAGGTACTGTCTTTTGCTTTTGTTTGGCCATGTTGTGTGCGCAGTCACTAGGATTATGTGAATTAATGTAGAGTCGGTTTCCAACTTTTCTGTGTTGGTGTAGTGGTAGGCTCTTTGCTTGTTCTCCAAGAAGTTGTGGGTTCGACTCTGAGGCAAGGCCCATGAACTTTGTATGGCTGCATGTATTTGCCTAGTCTAATGGACTGTATTGCCTATGAGTTTCCATTGGATTGATAGGCCAGGTATTGTCTTTTGTTTGGCCATGTTGTGTGCGCAGTCGGTAGGATTATGTGAATTAATGTAGAAGCAGTTTCCCACTTATCTGTGTTGGTGTAGTGGTAGGCTCTTTGCTTGGCTGCGAGAGGTTGTGGGTTTGACTCTGAGGCAAGGCCCATGGACTTTGTATGTCTCCATGTAATTGTCTAGTTCAATGGACTGTGTTGCGTATGAGTTTCCATTGGCTTGATAGGCCAGGTAATGTCTTTTGCTTTTGTTTGGCCATGTTGTGTGCACATTCACTAGGATTATGTGAATTAATGTAGACGCAGCTTCCTACTTCTTTGTGTTGGTGTAGTTGTAGGCTCTTTGCTTGTTCTGCCAGAGGTTGTGGGTTTGACTCTGAGGCAAGGCCCATGGACTTTGTATGGCTGCATGTAATTGCCAAGTCCAATGGACTGTGTTGCCTATGAGTTTCCATTGGATTGATAGGCCAGGTATTGTCTTTTGCTTTTGTTTGGCCATGTTGTGTGCGCAGTCACTAGGATTATGTGAATTAATGTAGAATCCATTTCCCACTTCTCTGTGTTGGTGTAGTGGAAGCTGCTTTGCTTGGCTGCGAGAGGTTGTGGGTTTGAATCTGCGGCATGGCCCATGGACTTTGTATGGCTGCATGTAATCGCCTAGTTCAATGGACTGTGTTGCCTATGGGTTTCCATTGGCCTGATAGGCCAGGTAATGTCTTTTGCTTTTGTTTGGCCATGTTGTGTGCGCATTCACTAGGATTATGTGAATTAATGTAGACGCAGCTTCCTACTTCTTTGTGTTGGTGTAGTTGTAGGCTCTTTGCTTGTTCTGCCAGAGGTTGTGGGTTTGACTCTGAGGCAAGGCCCATGGACTTTGTGAGGCTGCATGTAATTGCCTATTCCAATGGACTATGTTGTCTATGAGTTTCCATTGGATTGATAGGCAAGGGACTGTCTTTAGCTTTTGTTTGGCCATGTTGTGTGCGCAGTCACTAGGATTATGTGAATTTATGTTGAGTCAGTTTCGTACTTCTCTGTGTTGGTGTAGTGGTAGGCTCTTTGCTTGGGCTGTGAGAGGTTGTGGGTTTGACTCTGAGGCAAGGCCCATGGACTTTGTATGGCTGCATGTAATTGCCTAGTCCAATGGATTGATAGGCCAGGTACTGTCTTTTGTTTTCGTTTGGCCATGTTTTGTGCGCAGTCACTAGGATTATGTGAGTTAATGTAAAGACAGTTTCACACTTCTCTGTGTTGCTGAAGTGGTAGGCTCTTTTGTTGGGCTGCGAGAGGTTGTGAGTTCGACTCTGAGGCAAGGCCCATGGACTTTGTATGGCTGCATGTAATTGCATAGTCCAATGGACTGCGTTACCTATGAGTTTCCATTGGATTGATAGGCCAGGTGCTTTCTTTTGCTTTCGTTTAGCCATGTTGTGTGCGCAGTCACTAGGATTATGTGAATTAATGTAGAGTCAGTTTCAGACTTCTCTGTGTTGGTGTAGTGGTAGGCTTTTAGCTTGGGCTGCAAGAGGTTGTGGGTTTGACTCTAATGCAAGGCTTATGGACTTTGTATGGCTGCATGTAATTGCCTAGTCCAATAGACTTTGTTGCCTATGAGTTTCCATTGGATTGATAGGCCAGGTATTGACTTTTGCTTTCGTTTGGCCATGTTGTGTGCGCAGTCACTAGGATTATGTGAATTAATGTAGAGTCTGTTTCACATTTCTCTGTGTTGGTGTAGTGGTAGGCTCTTTGCTTGGGCTGCGAGAGGTTGTGGGTTTGACTTTGAGGCAAGGCCCATGGACTTTTTATGGCTGCATGTAATTGCCTAGTCCAATGGACTGTGTTGCCTATGAGTTTCCATTGGATTGATAGGCCAGGTACTGTCTTTTGTTTTCGTTTGGCCATGTTGTGTGCGCACTCACTAGGATTATGTGAATTAATGTAGAGGCAGGTTCACATTTCTCTGTGTTGGTGTAGTGGTAGGCTCTTTGCTTGAGCTGCGAGAGGTTGTGAGTTCGACTATGAAGCAAGGCCCATGGACTGTGTATGGCTGCATGTTATTGCCTGGTCCAATGGACTGTGTTGCCTATGAGTTTCCATTGGATTGATAAGCCAGGTACTGTCTTTTGCTTTTGTTTAGCCATGTTGTGTGCGCAGTCGGTAGGATTATGTGAATTAATGTAGAATCAGTTTCCCACTTCTCTGTATTGGTGTAGTGGTAGGCTCTTTGCTTGGCTGCGAGAGGTTGTGGGTTTGACGCTGAGGCAAGGCCCATGGACTTTGTATGTCTCCATGTAATTGTCTAGTCCAATGGACTGTGTTGCCTATGAGTTTCCATTGGATTGATAGGCCAGGTACTGTCTTTTGCTTTTGTTTGGCCATGTTGTGTGCGCAGTCACTAGGATTATGTGAATTAATGTAGAGTCAGTTTCCAACTTCTCTGTGTTGGTTTAGTGGTAGGCTCTTTGCTTGTTCTCCAAGAGGTTGTGGGTTCGACTCTGAGGCAAGGCCCATGAACTTTGTATGGCTGCATGTATTTGCCTAGTCTAATGGACTGTGTTGCCTATGAGTTTCCATTGGATTGATAGGCCAGATAATGTCTTTTGCATTTGTTTCGCCATGTTGTGTGCACAGTCACTAGGATTATGTGAACTAATGTAAACTCTGTTTCCAACTTGTCTGTGTTGGTGTAGTGGTAGGCTCATTTCTTGGGCTGTGAGAAATTGTGGGTTTGACTCTGAGGCAAAGCCCATGGACTTTGTATGGCTGCATGTAATTGTTTAGTCCAATGGACTGTGTTGCCTATGAGTTTCCATTGGCTTGATAGGCCAGGTAATGTCTTTTGCTTTTGTTTGGCCATGTTGTGTGCGCAGTCGCTAGGAATATGTGAATTAATGTAGACGCAGCTTCCTACTTTTTTGTGTTGGTGTAGTTGTAAGCTCTTTGCTTGTTCTGCCAGAGGTTGTGGGTTTGACTCTGAGGCAAGGCCCATGGACTTTGTATGGCTGCATGTAATTGCCTAGTCCAATTGATTGCTTTGCCTATGAGTTTCTATTGGATTTATAGGCCAGGTAATGTCTTTTGCTTTTGTTTGGCCATGTTGTGTGCGCAGTCACTAGGATTATGTGAATTAATGTAGAATCAGTTTTCCACTTCTCTGTGTTGGTGTATTTGTAGGCTCTTTGCTTGGGCTACAAGAGGTTGTGGGTTCGACTCTGGGGCAAGGCCCATGGGCTTTGTATGGCTGCATGTATTTGCCTAGTCTAATGGACTGTGTTGCCTATGAGTTTCCATTGGATTGATAGGCAAGGTATTTTCTTTTGTTTGGCCACGTTGTGTGCGCAGTCGGTAGGATTATGTGAATTAATGTAGAATCAGTTTCCCACTTCTCTTTGTTGGTGTAGTGGTAGGCTCTTTGCTTGGCTGCGAGAGGTTGTGGGTTTGACTCTGAGGCAAGGCCCATGGACTTTGTATGTCTCCATGTAATTGTCTAGTCCAATGGACTGTGTTGCCTATGAGATTCCATTGGATTGATGGGCCAGGTACTGTCTTTTGCTTTTGTTTGGCCATGTTGTGTGCGCAGTCACTAGGATTATGTGAATTAATGTAGAGTCAGGTTCACATTTCTCTGTGTTGGTGTAGTTGTAGGCTCTTTGCTAGAGCTGCGAGAGGTTGTGAGTTCAACTTTGAAGCAAGGCCCATGGACTTTGTATGGCTGCATGTTATTGCCTAGTCCAATGGACTATGTTACCTATGAGTTTCAATTGGAATGATAGGCCAGGTACTGTCTTTTGCTTTTGTTTGGCCATGTTGTGTGCGCAGTCACTAGGATTATGTGAATTAATGTAGAATCATTCTCCTACTTCTCTGTGTTGGTGTAGTGGTAGGCTCTTTGCTTGGGCTGCGAGCAGTTGTGGTTTGACTCTGAGGCAAAGCCCATGGACTTTGTATGGCTGCATGTAATTTCCTAGTCCAATGGACTATGTTGTCTATGAGTTTCCATTGGATTGATAGGCCAGGGACTGTCTATTGCTTTTGTTTGGCCATGTTGTGTGCGCAGTCACTAGGATTATGTGAATTTATGTTGAGTCAGTTTCGCACTTCTCTGTGTTGGTGTAGTGGTAGGCTCTTTGCTTGGTCTTTGAGAGGTAGTGGTTTTGACTCTGAGGCAAGGCCCTTGGACTTTGTATGGCTGCATGTTATTGCCTAGTCCAAAGGATTGCGTTGCCTATGAGTTTCCATTGGATTAATAGACCAGGTACTGTCTTTTGCTTTTGTTTGGCCATGTTGTGTGCGCAGTCACTAGGATTATGTGAATTAATGTAGAGTCATTCACCTAATTCTTTGTGTTGGTGTAGTGGTAGTCTCTTTGATTAAGCTGCGAGAGGTTGTGGGTTCGACTCTGAGGCAAGGCCCATGGAGTTTGTATGGCTGCATGTAATCGCCTAGTACAATTGACTGTGTTGCCTATGAGTTCCCATCGGATTGATAGGCCAGGTACTGTCTTTTGCTTTTGTTTGGCCATGTTGTGTGCGCAGTCACTAGGATTATGTGAACTAATGTAAACTCACATTCCAACTTCTCTGTGTTGGTGTAGTGGTAGGCTCTTTGCTTGGGCTGCGAGAGGTTGTGGGTTCGACTCTGAGGCAAGGCCCATGGAGTTTGTATGGCTGCATGTAATCGCCTAGTTCAATTGACTGTGTTGCCTATGAGTTTCCATTGGCTTGATAGGCTAGGTAATGTCTTCTGCTTTTGTTTGGCCATGTTGTGTGCGCAGTCACTAGGATTATGTGAATTAATGTAGACGCAGCTTCCTACTTCTTTGTGTTTTTGTAGTTGTAGGCTCTTTGCTTGTTCTGCCAGAGGTTGTGGGTTTGACTCTGAGGCAAGGCCCATGGACTTTGTATGGCTGCATGTAATTGCCTAGTCCAATGGACTATGTTGCCTATGAGTTTCCATTGGATTGATAGGCCAGGTACTGCCTTTTGCTTTTGTTTGACCATGTTGTGTGCGCAGTCACTAGGGTTATGGGAATTAATGTAGAGTCAGTTTCCCACTTCTCTGTGTTGGTGTAGTGGTAGGCTCTTTGCTTGGGCTGCGAGAGGTTGTGGGTTCGACTTTAATGCAAGGCTCATGGACTTTGAATGGCTGCATGTAATTTCTTAGTCCAATGGACTGTGTTGCCTATGAGTTTCTATTGGATTGATAGGCCAGTTACTGTCTTTTGTTTACGTTTGGCCATGTTGTGTGCGCAGTCACTAGGATTATGTGAATTAATGTAGAGTCAGGTTTACGTTTCTCTGTGTTGGTGTAGTGGTAGGCTCTTTGCTTGAGCTGCGAGAGGTTGTGAGTTCGACTTTGAGGCAAGGCCCATGGACTTTGTATGGCTGCATGTAATTGCCTAGTCCCATTGATTGCTTTGCCTATGAGTTTCTATTGGAATGATAGGCCAGTTACTGTCTTTTGTTTTCGTTTGGCCATGTTGTGTGCGCAGTCACTAGGATTATGTGAATTAATGTAGAGTCATTTACCTACTTCTCTGTGTTGGTGTAGTGGTAGTCTCTTTGCTTAAGCTGCAAGAGGTTGTGGGTTCGACTCTGAGGCAAGGTTCATGGAGTTTGTATGGCTGCATGTAATTGCCTATTTCAATTAACTGTGTTGCCTATGAGTTCCCATTGGATTGATAGGCCAGGTACTGTCTTTTGCTTTTGTTTGGCCATGTTGTGTGCGCAGTCACTAGGATTATGTGAACTAATGTAAACTCAGTTTCCAACTTCTCTGTCTTGGTGTAGTGGTAGGCTCTTTGCTTGGGCTGCGAGAAATTGTGGGTTTGACTCTGAGGCAAAGCCCATGGACTTTATATGGCTGCATGTAATTGCCTAGTCCAATGGACTGTGTTGCCTATGAGTTTCCATTGGATTGATTGGCCAGGTATTATCTTTTGTTTGGTTATGTTGTGTGCGCAGTCGGTAGGATTATGTGAATTAATGTAGAATCAGTTTCCCAGTTCTCTGTGTTGCTGTAGTGGAAGGCTCTTTGCTTAGCTGCAAGAGGTTGTGGGTTTGACTCTGAGGCAAGGCCCATGGAGTTTGTATGGCTGCATGTAATTGCGTAGTCCAATGGACTATGTTGTCTATGAGTTTCCATTGGATTGATAGGCCAGGGACTGTCTTTTGTTTTCGTTTGGTCATGTTGTGTGCGCAGTCACTAGGATTATGTGAATTAATGTAGAGTCATTCTCTTCTCTGTGTTGGTGTAGTGGTAGGCTCTTTCCTTGGGTTACAAGAAGTTGTGGGTTTGACTTTGAGGCAAAGCCCATGGACTTTGTATGGTTGAATGTAATTGCCTAGTCCAATGGACTGTGTTGCCTATGAGTTTTCATTGAATGAATAGGCTAGGTATTGTCTTTTGTTTGGCCATGTTGTGTGCGCAGTCGGTAGGATTATGTGAATTAATGTAGAATCAGTTTCCCACTTCTCTGTGTTAGTGTAGTGGTAGGCTCTTTGCTTGGCTGCGAGAAGTTGTGGGTTTGACTCTGAGGCAAGGCCCATGGACTTTGTATGTCTCCATGTAATTGTCTAGTCCAATGGACTGTGTTGCCTATGAGTTACCATTGGATTGATAGGCCAGGTACTGTCTTTTGCTTTTGTTTGGCCATGTTGTGTGCGCAGTCACTAGGATTATGTGAATTAATGTAGAAACAGTTTTCCACTTCTCTGTGTTGGTGTATTGGTAGGCTCTTTGCCTTGGCTATGAGAGGTTGTGGGTTTGACTCTGGGGCAAGGCCCATGGGCTTTGTATGGCTGCATGTAATTGCCTAGTCCAATGTACTGTGTTACCTATGAGTTTCCGTTGGATTGTTAGGCCACGTACTGTCTTTTGCTTTTGTTTGGCCATGTTGTGTGCGCAGTCACTAGGATTATGTTAATTAATGTAGAGTCGGTTTCCAACTTCTCTGAGTTGGTTTAGTGGTAGGCTCTTTGCTTGTTCTCCAAGAGGTTGTGGGTTCGACTCTGAGGCAATGCCCATGAACTTTACATGGCTGCATGTAAGTGCCTAGTCTAATGGACTGTGTTGCCTATGAGTTTCCATTGGATTGATAGGCCAGATAATGTCTTTTGCATTTGTTTGGCCATGTTGTTTGCGCAGTCACTAGGATTATGTGAATTAATGTAGAGTCATTCACCTACTTCTCTGTGTTGGTGTAGTGGTAGGCTCTTTGCCCTGGCTACGAGAGGTTGTGGGTTCGACTCTGGGGCAAGACCCATGGGCTTTGTATGGCTGCATGTAATTGCCTAGTCCAATGTACTGTGTTACCTATGAGTTTCCATTGGATTGATAGGCCAGGTACTGTCTTTTGCTTTTGTTTGGCCATGTTGTGTGCGCAGTCACTAGGATTATGTTAATTAATGTAGAATCGGTTTCCAACTTCACTGAGTTGGTTTAGTGGTAGGCTCTTTGCTTGTTCTCCAAGAGGTTGTGGATTCGACTCTGAGGCAAGGCCCATGAACTTTGTTTGGCTGCATGTAATTGCCTAGTCTAATGGACTGTGTTGCCTATGAGTTTCCATTTGATTGAATGGCCAGGTACTGTCTTTTGTTTTCGTTTGGCCATGTTGCGTGCGCAGTCACTAGGATTATGTGAATTAATGCTATTGGATTTTTCAAGTCAGTATTCACACAGCAGTTTCTGCTATTTCATGTATTCCCCTTACATAGTCACTGGTGTGCATACCTTATCTCCCCATAGTGATGTTTTTTTAGGTTTTTGCACCCAGTTCGGACTTAGAATGGTGTTCCAAACGTTATTCCTATTTGTTAGTATTTTTTCGTTTGTGAACCCTCCCCAACCACACCTATTGCCAATCCATATCATACGCATAAATAGCCTGGGTCTCAGCTTCCCATACACGGTAGATACAAGTAAAATATATCTTTTTAAAAGGTATCAACCACTGAGGACTTCGGTTCTTTTAAACAATTTTTCATACACGGTAGGTTTTTTAACTGCATGAGAGGACACACACAAGCTAGGGACCCCAACGTAGAGAAATACTTTGGCGTAGTGTTGGGGCTCTATTGCATTGATCAATTCAGTAGCTAAATTTCTCTTGATTCATATGTTCATGGCAGTAATGCAGATTCCATTTTTCACATATTCACTCTTGCATATAGCTATTGAATTTTTCAAGTCAGTATTCACACAGCAGTTTCTGCTATTTCATGTATTCCCCTTACATAGTCACTGGTGTGCATACCTTATCTCCCCATAGTGCATGGGATCTGACCCAGACACTAGCAGTTTTGCACTCCTACCCAAAACTGGGCTCTTCACTGAACTCACTACCTCCACGGTTCAACTCTTAACTGAACTTCAACTAACTGACTGGTTTTCCCACCTCCAGGCCTGTGAACTCCTTGGTGGGTGGGGCCAACCGCCTGGCTCCGCCCCACCTGGTGTGGACATCAGCCTCTGGAGGGAGGCAACAACGGTTTTGTGTCTGACTAGTGCAACTATCCGGGAAAGGGGGTGTGTGTGTGTTATGTCTGTGACTAACTGGCTAGTCCAGGGCGTCACACTTGCACCCCCTTCTTGTGATGTGAAGGTGTGTAGTCAGTGCCTACGTGTAATTCCTGACACCACTCCTCTGGCTGACTTGGTGAGCTGTCACTGACTGGGTGGGGTGCAGTAATGGTGGATGCTGCTGCTGCTTGGATAGCATGTGTATCTACTGTGAACAGCTTATCAATGGTGGCAAATCGGGGCAGCTTAACCTCTTGCTCTCCGCAGTTCAACACTCTCACGCGCACTCTTCCCTTCCGTATTAATGAATAAAACTGTGATATAAATAGTAGATAGATACCCCACAAATGCAGATAAAGGTAGGTTATGGGAAAAGGGAGAAGAGGGAAACAGGAAAATAGTGTAATATAGTATACCTTCCAGGGGGGAGAGGAAATGGCAGCACAGCCAGTGGAGGTGAAGCAAGGGGAAGCCTGCAACTAAATTGTTGAGAGCATTATCACATGGTGACTGAGCCTGATTGTAACGGGAGCATAGAGGTGCCGATCCTGTCTTACCTGCGTTGGTGTAGAAGTGGGTTTCCAGTGGTGGAGTCAGCTGTGTGCAGTGGTGGCTGTGGGTTCTTTTATGTGCGACCGTAGTAATAGCTGCGCCCACTTCCTGTATGGGAGTGGAATGCAGTGAGGCTAATGGAACGCACGTCCACGTGCCGCGCCCCTGAAGGTAATACCGATCATTGAATACAAAAAAATTTCTCATACTACTGTATGGGGGTCCCTATATTTAATATGATATCCAAGCCACAGCATCCACCGTTACTTCACCACACCCATTCAGTGACAGCTCACCAAGTCAACCAGAGGAGTGGTGTAAGGAATTACACGTAGGCACTGACTCCACACCTTCACATCACAAGAAGCGGGTCCACAGGGTAGTGCAAGAATACGAGCAAGTCTTCAGCAAACATCCGCTAGACTTTGGGAGAATAAAAGGGGTCCATATTCATGGTTTAAGAACTTGGGTTCTAACGTGCCCAGAGTATGCTCCACTCTATGCTCCCTTTACAATCAGGCTCAGTCACCATGTGATAACGCTGTCAACTCTTTAGTTGCAGGCTTCCTTTTGCTTCACCTCCACTGGCTGTGCTGCCATTTCCTCTCACCCCCAGAAGGTATACTTTATTACACTATTTTCCTCTTTCCCTGTTCCCCCTTTTCCCATAACCTACCTTTATTTACAATTGTGGGGTATCTATATGATATTTACATCATAGTTTTATTCATTAGTGCGGAAGGGAAGAGTGCCCGTGAGAGTGTTAAACTGCGGAGAGCAGGAGGTTAAGCTGCCCCGACTTGCCACCATTGATAAGCTGTTCACAGTAGATACACATGCTATCCAAGTAGCAGCATCCACTATTACTGCACCCCACCCAGTCAGTGACTGCTCACCAAGTCAGCCAGAGGAGTGGTGTAAGGAATTACACGTAGGCACTGACTCCACACCTTCACATCACAAGAAGCGGGTCCACAGGGTAGTGCAAGAATACGAGCGAGCAAGTCTTCAGCAAACATCCGCTAGATTTTGGGGGAATAAAAGGGGTCCAACACTACATCCCCACAGGTGCACACCCACCCATCAAAGAGAGCTATAAGCCAATACCACCTTCACATTACCAGTGTACCAAGGACATGTTGAGCAACATGAAGGCGGCTGGGGTTATCCGTGACAGTTGTAGCCTTTGGGCAGCTCCGTTGGTCCTGTTAAAGAAGAAGGACGTCACCACTCCCCCGTATTGAGGAATCGCTAGCTGCATTGAGAACTGCAAATTATTTTTCTACCCTTGATCTCACTAGTCACTATTGGCTAGTGTCCGTTGCTGAGGCAGACCGGGGGAAGACCGCCTTTGCCACCCCTATGGCGCTGGAGGTCGGCAGACTGTTGTTCAAAAGCAGTGTCTGACGAACAAATTTGCTTCATCCTGAGGAACTGGCCAGCCGGTACGGCCCGGATGGTGGAGGGGGTATGAGCAGAAGAAGCATGCAGCAGTGCGTTGACTGATGTTTCCTTCCTATGGACGTCGGTCTGAACAATTCGCTCAGAACCGAATGAAATTTTAATATCCAGGAAGTCAACGCAACTGCTGCTATGCTTATGCGTCAATCTGATGTTAAAGGTGTTGTTATTAAGTTCCTCCATAAATGTCTCGAGCTGCTCCACAGTGCCCTGCCAAAAAATCAAAATATCATCAATATACCTTAGCCAGCACTGCACATGGGCGCCAGCCCCTGCACCTCCGTCACCAAAAACCAACCAATCCCAGTACCTCTGCCTTCTATCTAGGTGCCTTGAGTTATGTCCTGTAAACTGTCACAGCGACCCAGACACACATGTGTAGTAGGGGAATATCCCTGCTGAGATGCCAGTGCTAGGGCACTCGTTTGCTGTGGAGTTGAACGCTATGTGAGCAGTTCTTACCTTCAATGAGCAGAAGTCTCTTTTTTCAGATTTCAATATCTCTGTGGGTATCTGGCAGAAATATGGAATACTCTTTACTGCTAAGACCCTGTACACCACTCCCACTAAAGGGGGCTTTACACGCTGCGACATCGCTAATGCGGAGTCGTTGGGGTCACGGAATTTGTGACGCACATCCGGCCGCATTAGCGATGTTGCTGCGTGTGACACCGATGAGCGATTTTGCATCGTTGCAAAAACGTGCAAAATCGCTCATCGGTGACATGGGTCTCCATTCTCGATTATCGTTACTGCAGCAGTAACGATGTAGTTCGTCGCTCCTGCGGCAGCACACATCACTCCGTGTGACACCGCAGAAACGAGGAACCTCTCCTTACCTGCCTCCCAGCCGCTATGAGGAAGGAAGGAGGTGGGCGGGATGTTCCGGCCACTCATCTCCGCCCCTCCGCTGCTATTGGGCGGTCGCTCAGTGACGTCGCTGTGACGCCGCACGGACCGCCCCCTTAGAAAGGAGGCGGTTCGCCGGTCACAGCGACGTCGCCGGTCAGGTAAGTATGTGTGACGGGTCTGGTCGGTGTTGTGCGGCATGGGCAGCGATTTGCCCGTGTCGCGCAACAGATGGGGCGGGTACCCACACTAGCGATATCGGGACCGATATCGCAGTGTGTAAAGTAGCCTTTAGTCACATGACCAAGACTGTATCTGTGTCCCTACAACACACTTGAGACAAATGTGTGTGTGAGCCTGCATTGTGGGGTATATATAATATATTATAGAGCTGGGAAGGATCATTCTAAGCAGTGAGCTGTTCCAGTATTTGTAGGAAAATACCCAGTAGAAGCATCAAACACAGCACCAATACCTCCCATCAGTATCCCACCACAGTGCCATGTAACCCATGCCCTACACTCCCATCTACACCAATACTATACAGGCACAAACTAGTATATCTGACTAAAAGCCCCCAAAATATGAAGAATGGCCTATAGTTGAGTGTGGATATAAAATCTATGTGAGCAGAGCTAGAATAGAAATCACTGATCGCATTGAAGTCATTCTGACCATAAATCACCATGATATCAAGGTGAGGAGTTGTGTGTTACTGCTGGGAGGAAAGGGTTAACAGTGGAATATTAAGGTGCATTTCTGTGTGCAGTGTTACTAGTCAATGTAACAATTCAATATGAGCTGCTCTTGGTGCCGGGGGAGGGAGATGCTCTCCTGAGCAAGATAGATGGGGAATGAACATGATATCTATATAGTGTAAGGCAGGGGGTCTCAAACTCGGCTGGGTGTATGGGCCGCACAGAGGAAAAAAATAATTTGGGGGGCTGCATTCTTTGCAGGACAAAGTGACATTTTTATTGGTACCATATATATATATTTTTTTCACACACCTTTGGATGACTGATTTTCAACATTTTTCACTTGTTTATTATAACAAATGTGCACATTCTTTGGTTAAATCTAAAAAAAAAAAATTTGATGTTAAAAAAAAGTCATGCCTTATTTTGTTTTTTTTTACATTTTATCCCTTTCTTTTAACTAATAGTGTTACAATTATGACGCTAGCGTTTTGTGAAGGGAATGCTTTGCCTACTTCCGTGACTATGGCCTTCCGGAACTGCTGCATTTTGGCTGACCTCTCCGCCTCGGGAATAAGAGACATAAAGTTCTCCTTGTAGCGTGGGTCTAACAGTGTTACCAACCAGTAATGATTGTCGGCCAAGATGTTCTTAACGCGAGGGTCACGAGACAGGCAGCTTACCACAAAGTCATCCATGTGCGCCAGACTCTTAACAGCCATCACTTCAGTATCCAGACCAACACGATGACTGAACATGCTGTCCTCCTCCTTCTCCTCCTCCTCCTCCTCCTCCTCCTCCTCCTCCTCATCATCTACCCTGTCCTCTGGCCAGCCACGCTGAACTGAGCATATGACTGGTATGCATGTCATATCCTCAATTTGGCCGGAGAGTTGCTCCATGTCTTCATCCTCCTCCTCGTCATAGTCCTCCACTGCACGTTGTGATGAGACGAGGCTGGGCTATGTGTTATCACCCACACCCACTACTGTTTCTTGCTCCAACTCATCGTGTTCCGCCTGCAATGCATCATGTTTGGTTTTGAGCAGAGACCGTTTTAGAAGGCAGAGAAGCGGTATGGTGACGCTAATAATGGCGTCATCGCCGCTCACCATCTTGGTGGAGTCCTCAAAGTTTTGGAGGATGGTACATAGGTCGGACATCCATCTCCACTCCTCAGGTGTTATGTGTGGAGTTTGACCCATTTCCCGACGGCTTAGGTGATGCAGGTACTCAACAACTGCCCTCTTCTGCTCACATATCCTGATCAACATGTGCAGAGTTGAATTCCAACGCGTGGGGACATCACACACCAGTCTGTGAGCCGGAAGATGCAAACGACGCTGAAAGCCGGCAAGGCCGGCTGAAGCAGTAGGTGACTTTCGAAAATGTGCAGACAGGCAGCGAACTTTTACCAGCAGATCAGACAGCTCTGGGTATGACTTTAGAAACCGCTGAACCACGAGGTTGAGCACATGGGCCATGCATGGAACATGTGTCAGCTGGCCTCGCCTCAAAGCCGCCACCAGGTTCCGGCCATTGTCACACACAACCTTTCCTGGCTTTAGGTTCAGAGGTGTGAGCCAGTGATCTGCATGCTGTTTTAGAGCTGTCCACACCTCTTCTGCATTGTGGGGTTTGTCACCTATGCAGATTAGCTGCAGCACAGTCTGTTGCCGCTTCGCCGAGGCAGTGCTGCAGTGCTTCCAGCTTGGGACTGGTGTGGAGGGTAAAGTGGATGAGGATGCGCAGGAGGAGGAGGAGGCTGAAGAGCATGACATTCCGGAGCTGTAGAGTGTGGGTGAAACCCTGACTGAGGTAGGGCCTGCAAACCTTGGTGTGGGAAGGACTTGTTCCGTTCCTCGCTCAAACTGGGTCCCAGCTGGGCTGGGCTGGGTCCCTACCCGGCTGGGTAGGGCGTTGTGGGGGGTTTGTCTATCTCCGTTTGAGGTGAGTTTGTTTAAGTTAGCCTTTTCTTTGGCGTTTTTTGGAGCCCTGCGGGTTGGGGAGTTGGTATCGCCCAGTAAGGCGTTCCCCAGGGGCTTGGATTGGGGTGACATTATGTCAGTGGAAAACGGAGTTGAATTTTGGATTAGGAAATCGAAAACTGATCAGAGAGGTGTGGGTAGACTAGTCCGTTTGGGGATGGTTGTGGCATCTGATATGTGCCCGTTCAAGTGTCTCGGGAATTTTCAACAGATCCGTCCGAAGGTGGATGGCCCCTTATTATGTCACGAGGATGGGTCCTTTTTATCGAGATACCAATTTGTGAGTGTTTTTAGGGCATGTTTGAAGTCGTTGGGGTTAGATCCGAAGTCTTTCGGATTGGGGCAGCGACGGAGGCCTCTATATGCGGCCTACCGGAGGAGACAGTTAAGCAGATTGGTAGGTGGAAGTCGCAGCGCTTTAAGTCGTATGTACGTCCCCAGGTGGTTGTTGGCAATTGAGGGGAAAAGGGGGGGGTATTAGGGTAGCAATGGGGGGGGGGTGAGAGTGTGTGTTTTTTGTAAATTTGGTTTGGTGAGGCAATAAAATGGTGTCGTCTGTACATTTTGTATTGCAGAAGCACCCCCTCTTCCTTCCCTGGTCTGGATCCTTGGCCACTCTTATGTGTATTGGGGAGCCCGACGAGCGGACGCGAGATGGAACGGGAGACAGCTAGGTTTTGAGAAGGACCTGGCTCTCGTGCGATGGCTCGGTGTTCGGGGGTTAGGGTGGAACAGGGTGTTGCAGGAGGTGCATAGATACGCCCGGTTGGACAGACCTCCTGACATGTTAGTGTTGCATGCCGGGGGGAATGATTTGGGTGGGCGTCCTTTTCGAATCTTGATAAAGGACATCAAACATGATTTGTTACGGTTATGGGTGTCGTTTCCAGGTCTAACGATAGTCTGGTCGGAGATAGTAGCGAGAAAGAGTTGGCAGAAAGCGCGGTCAGTTGACAGGTTGAACAAGGCGCGGGCGAAGGTTAATAGGGCGATCTCGAAGTTTGTTAGTCGGAACGGGGGTATAGCAATACGGCATGTTGAGTTGGAAAGGACGGAAGAGGAATTTTGGTTGGCTGACGGGGTACACCTTAATGCGGTGGGAACTGACTTATGGGCTCTTGGCTTGCAGGGAGGTATTGAGAGGGCCCTTTGGTTGCGGGGGGTCTCAGGCACTTGAAGGGTTTCAAGGTGCCTTCGTTGTGGTGTTGTTTATTGGTGGGTCCTTGAAGTTGGTTTAAAATTGGTTCGGGGATTCATCCGGGTATGGATCCCCTCATTGGCAGAATTGATGGTCCCCTGGTGATTTTGGGGGGGAACCCCGACGGGGTATGTCGGGGCCCCTGGGGGTGTGGTTGGGGTTGACGGAGGATTAACCCTTACCATTTGGTGCTCCTGAGCCAGTGTGGGTAACGGCTGGGAGCAAGTTGAGGTTTTTTATTGCTCGGTTATGGGAATCACCAGGGTTTTGGTAGCTTCAAGGACCTTACCACATTGCAAATTTTATTGGTTATGTATTCTTGTTAATAAAATGGCTGCTATGGCCAAAATTATCCAAAGATAAATTTGTGTCTGTGTAATTACTTTTAAATAAGAAATGGGAATGGAGGTGTGGGGTATGAAAGGAAGACCGGAGTCAACAATTCCAGGGTCAAGCATGTTTATTTGCCTAAGCTTCGTTCCAGGGTAGAAAGGGTAAGAGTGCCTTTCAGAATTCGAAGTGGTCGGACTGTACGGGCCACCAAGAACTGCAGGAGAGCTTGAACATCTTCCCATGGATTTGCGACATCCTCCCTCATCAGTTACGTAGGTAAGCAGGTTCTCAGCATTGCAGCCCATTTGTTATCTTAAGTTAGTTAAGCGGGGTTAACTAACCTGTCAGTTCAGCCTCAGGTCTAAAGCAGAGGCCTGGACTCCACTCCTTACTCCTCACTCCACAACTCTCCTTAAAAACAACTGACTCCTTTTTCCTGCCCCGGGGTCTCCAGACCCCTAGGTGGGCGTTTCCTTCCGTCTGGTCCTGCCCACTGGTGTGCCTGTCTTTCCCTGGGGGAGGTGACTAGGGTTTTCTGGTTGGCTTTGTGTGACTTAGGTGAGGGAAGTTGTTATGCGGGGGCCTATGTGTGACTACCTGCAGTGTCAGGGCGTCACATATGTATGTGTGTATGTCTGCTAAAGGAATCCGCACCGTCATATTTACAAACACAAAATGTTGACTCTATGCACAGAAGAGAGTCATTCTATTTACATGATTTGTGTTTTTTTACCTTTTAAAACTATCATTAAATGTTAAGTTTTAGTTAGGGATTTATGCTTCTGTCTGTCTCTCTCCCAGTCTCTGTCATCTGTCTGTCTCTGTGTGTCTCTATCTCTATCCATGTCTGTCTGTCTCTCTATCTCTGTCTGTCTCTCTGTGTCTGTCTGTCTCTCTCTCTCTTTGTGGCTGTCTGTTTCTATGTCTGTCTGTCTCTTTTCCAGGCCTGTCTCTTTTCCAGGTCTGTCTCTTTTCCAGGTCTGTCTCTTTCCCTGTCTGTCTGTCTCTTCCCCTGTCTGTCTCTTCCCCTGTCTGTCTCTTCCCCTGTCTGTCTCTGTATTTCTTTGTCTGTCTCTGTCTTTCTCTTCCCCTGTCTGTCTCTTTCCCTGTCTCTCTCTGCCTGTCTCTCTTTGTCTCTCTCTGTCTGACTCATTCCCCGTTTGTCTCTTTCCCTGTCTATCTCTGTATTTCTTTGTCTGTCTCTATCTGTCTGTCTCTCTCTGTCTGTCTCTTCCCCTGTCTGTCTCTTTCCCTGTCGGTCTGCCTTTTCTCCTGCCTGTCTCTGTATGTTTGTCTCTGTCTGTTTCCCTATCTGCCTCTGTCTCTTTCTCTGTCTCTGTCTGTCTGCCTTTTTTCCCTGTCTATCTCTGTCTGTCTCTTTCCCTGTCTGCCTCTGTCTGTTTGTCTCTGTCTCTTTCCCTGTCTGTCTATGCCTATCTGTCTCTGTCTGTTTGTCTCTCAGTCTGTGTCTGTCTCTCTCTATCTGTCTCCCCACTGACATCATATTATCTCACACATAAGCTTCTTATACTATGAATGTCCTTTGTTCCTATAGCAACCAATCACAGCTGCTATTAATAACTTGCAGCTCCCACCTCCATTCAGTTTAATGGAGGCAGGTTTTTTGGAGAGTAACTGTAAAGCGCGGGGTTAAATATTCCTGTTAAAACATAGTCTACGACGTTCCCTGAGTCACATGAGGTGTCTGCAAAATTTTGTGTTTGTAAATATGACGGTGCGGATTCCTTTAGCAGACATACACACATACATATGTGACGCCCTGACACTGCAGGTAGTCACACATAGGCCCCCGCATAACAACTTCCCTCACCTAAGTCACACAAAGCCAACCAGAAAATCCTAGTCACCTCCCCCAGGGAAAGACAGGCACACCAGTGGGCAGGACCAGACGGAAGGAAACGCCCACCTAGGGGTCTGGAGACCCCGGGGCAGGAAAAAGGAGTCAGTTGTTTTTAAGGAGAGTTGTGGAGTGAGGAGTAAGGAGTGGAGTCCAGGCCTCTGCTTTAGACCTGAGGCTGAACTGACAGGTTAGTTAACCCCGCTTAACTAACTTAAGACAACAAATGGGCTGCAATGCTGAGAACCTGCTTACCTACGTAACTGATGAGGGAGGATGTCGCAAATCCATGGGAAGATGTTCAAGCTCTCCTGCAGTTCTTGGTGGTCCGTACAGTCCGACCACTTCGAATTCTGAAAGGCACTCTTACCCTTTCTACCCTGGAACGAAGCTTACGCAAATAAACATGCTTGACCCTGGAATTGTTGACTCCGGTCTTCCTTTCATACCCCACACCTCCATTCCCGTTTCTTATTTAAAAGTAATTACACAGACACAAATTTATCTTTGGATAATTTTGGCCATAGCAGCCATTTTATTAACAAGAATACATAACCAATAAAATTTGCAATGTGGTAAGGTCCTTGAAGCTACCAAAACCCTGGTGATTCCCATAACCGAGCAATAAAAAACCTCAACTTGCTCCCAGCCGTTACCCACACTGGCTCAGGAGCACCAAATGGTAAGGGTTAATCCTCCATCAACCCCAACCACACCCCCAGGGGCCCCGACATACCCCGTCGGGGTTCCCCCCCAAAATCACCAGGGGACCATCAATTCTGCCAATGAGGGGATCCATACCCGGATGAATCCCCGAACCAATTTTAAACCAACTTCAAGGACCCACCAATAAACAACACCACAACGAAGGCACCTTGAAACCCTTCAAGTGCCTGAGACCCCCCGCAACCAAAGGGCCCTCTCAATACCTCCCTGCAAGCCAAGAGCCCATAAGTCAGTTCCCACCGCATTAAGGTGTACCCCGTCAGCCAACCAAAATTCCTCTTCCGTCCTTTCCAACTCAACATGCCGTATTGCTATACCCCCGTTCCGACTAACAAACTTCGAGATCGCCCTATTAACCTTCGCCCGCGCCTTGTTCAACCTGTCAACTGACCGCGCTTTCTTCCAACTCTTTCTCGCTACTATCTCCGACCAGACTATCGTTAGACCTGGAAACGACACCCATAACTGTAACAAATCATGTTTGATGTCCTTTATCAAGATTCGAAAAGGACGCCCACCCAAATCATTCCCCCCGGCATGCAACACTAAGATGTCAGGAGGTCTGTCCAACCGGGCGTATCTATGCACCTCCTGCAACACCCTGTTCCACCCTAACCCCCGAACACCGAGCCATCGCACGAGAGCCAGGTCCTTCTCAAAACCTAGCTGTCTCCCGTTCCATCTCGCGTCCGCTCGTCGGGCTCCCCAATACACATAAGAGTGGCCAAGGATCCAGACCAGGGAAGGAAGGGGGGGTGCTTCTGCAATACAAAATGTACAGACGACACCATTTTATTGCCTCACCAAACCAAATTGACAAAAAACACACACTCTCCCCCCCCCCCCATTGCTACCCTAATACCCCCCCCTTTTCCCCTCAATTGCCAACAACCACCTGGGGACGTACATACGACTTAAAGCGCTGCGACTTCCACCTACCAATCTGCTTAACTGTCTCCTCCGGTAGGCCGCATATAGAGGCCTCCGTCGCTGCCCCAATCCGAAAGACTTCGGATCTAACCCCAACGACTTCAAACATGCCCTAAAAACACTCACAAATTGGTATCTCGATAAAAAGGACCCATCCTCGTGACATAATAAGGGGCCATCCACCTTCGGACGGATCTGTTGAAAATTCCCGAGACACTTGAACGGGCACATATCAGATGCCACAACCATCCCCAAACGGACTAGTCTACCCACACCTCTCTGATCAGTTTTCGATTTCCTAATCCAAAATTCAACTCCGTTTTCCACTGACAATGTCACCCCAATCCAAGCCCCCGGGGAACGCCTTACTGGGCGATACCAACTCCCCAACCCGCAGGGCTCCAAAAAACGCCAAAGAAAAGGCTAACTTAAACAAACTCACCTCAAACGGAGATAGACAAACCCCCCACAACGCCCTACCCAGCCCAGCCCAGCTGGGACCCAGTTTGAGCGAGGAACGGAACAAGTCCTTCCCACACCAAGGTTTGCAGGCCCTACCTCAGTCAGGGTTTCACCCACACTCTACAGCTCCGGAATGTCATGCTCTTCAGCCTCCTCCTCCTCCTGCGCATCCTCATCCACTTTACCCTCCACACCAGTCCCAAGCTGGAAGCACTGCAGCACTGCCTTGGCGAAGCGGCAACAGGCTGTGCTGCAGCTAATCTGCATAAGTGACAAATCCCACAATGCAGAAGAGGTGTGGACAGCTCTAAAACAGCATGCAGATCACTGGCTCACACCTCTGAACCTAAAGCCAGGAAAGGTTGTGTGTGACAATGGCCGGAACCTAGTGGCGGCTTTGAGGCGAGGCCAGCTGACACATGTTCCATGCATGGCCCATGTGCTCAACCTCGTGGTTCAGCGGTTTCTAAAGTCATACCCAGAGCTGTCTGATCTGCTGGTAAAAGTTCGCCGCCTGTCTGCACATTTTCGAAAGTCACCTACTGCTTCAGCCGGCCTTGCCGGCTTTCAGCGTCGTTTGCATCTTCCGGCTCACAGACTGGTGTGTGATGTCCCCACGCGTTGGAATTCAACTCTGCACATGTTGATCAGGATATGTGAGCAGAAGAGGGCAGTTGTTGAGTACCTGCATCACCTAAGCCGTCGGGAAATGGGTCAAACTCCACACATAACACCTGAGGAGTGGAGATGGATGTCCGACCTATGTACCATCCTCCAAAACTTTGAGGACTCCACCAAGATGGTGAGCGGCGATGACGCCATTATTAGCGTCACCATACCGCTTCTCTGCCTTCTAAAACGGTCTCTGCTCAAAACCAAACATGATGCATTGCAGGCGGAACACGATGAGTTGGAGCAAGAAACAGTAGTGGGTGTGGGTGATAACACATAGTCCAGCCTCGTCTCATCACAACGTGCAGTGGAGGACTATGACGAGGAGGAAGATGAAGACATGGAGCAACTCTCCGGCCAAATTGAGGATATGACATGCATACCAGTCATATGCTCAGTTCAGCGTGGCTGGCCAGAGGACAGGGTAGATGAGGAGGAGGAGGAGAAGGAGGAGGACAGCATGTTCAGTCATCGTGTTGGTCTGGATACTGAAGTGATGGCTGTTAAGAGTCTGGCGCACATGGATGACTTTATGGTAAGCTGCCTGTCTCGTGACCCTCGCGTTAAGAACATCTTGGCCGACAATCATTACTGGTTGGTAACACTGTTAGACCCACGCTACAAGGAGAACTTTATGTCTCTTATTCCCGAGGCGGAGAGGTCAGCCAAAATGCTGCAGTTCCGGAAGGCCATAGTCACGGAAGTAGGCAAAGCATTCCCTTCACAAAACGCTAGCGTCATAATTGTAACACTATTAGTTAAAAGAAAGGGATAAAATGTAAAAAAAAACAAAATAAGGCATGACTTTTTTTTAACATCACATTTATTTTTTTTAGATTTAACCAAAGAATGTGCACATTTGTTATAATAAACAAGTGAAAAATGTTGAAAATCAGTCATCCAAAGGTGTGTGAAAAAAATATATACATATATGGTACCAATAAAAATGTCACTTTGTCTTGCAAAGAATGCAGCCCCCCAAATTATTTTTTTCCTCTGTGCGGCCCATACACCCAGCCGAGTTTGAGACCCCCTGACTTACACTATATAGATATTATGTTCATTCCCCATCTATCTTGCTCAGGAGAGCATCTCCCTCCCCCGGCACCAAGAGCAGCTCATACTGAATTGTTACATTGACTAGTAACACTGCACACAGAAATGCACCTTAATATTCCACTGTTAACCCTTTCCTCCCAGCAGTAACACACAACTCCTCACCTTGATATCATGGTGATTTATGGTCAGAATGACTTCAATGCGATCAGTGATTTCTATTCTAGCTCTGCTCACATAGATTTTATATCCACACTCAACTATAGGCCGTTCTTCATATTTTGGGGGCTTTTAGTCAGATATACTAGTTTGTGCCTGTATAGTATTGGTGTAGATGGGAGTGTAGGGCATGGGTTACATGGCACTGTGGTGGGATACTGATGGGAGGTATTGGTGCTGTGTTTGATGCTTCTACTGGGTATTTTCCTACAAATACTGGAACAGCTCACTGCTTAGAATGATCCTTCCCAGCTCTATAATATATTATATATACCCCACAATGCAGGCTCACACACACATTTGTCTCAAGTGTGTTGTAGGGACACAGATACAGTCTTGGTCATGTGACTAAAGGCTACTTTACACACTGCGATATCGGTCCCGATATCGCTAGTGTGGGTACCCGCCCCCATCTGTTGCGCGACACGTGTAAATCGCTGCCCATGCCGCACAACACCGACCAGACCCGTCACACATACTTACCTGCCCTGCGACGTCGCTGTGACCGGCGAACCGCCTCCTTTCTAAGGGGGCGGTCCATGCGGCGTCACAGCGACGTCACTGAGCGACCGCCCAATAGCAGCGGAGGGGCGGAGATGAGTGGCCGGAACATCCCGCCCACCTCCTTCCTTCCTCATAGCGGCTGGGAGGCAGGTAAGGAGAGGTTCCTCGTTTCTGCGGTGTCACACGGAGTGATGTGTGCTGCCGCAGGAGCGACGAACTACATCGTTACTGCTGCAGTAACGATAATCGAGAATGGAGACCCATGTCACCGATGAGCGATTTTGCACGTTTTTGCAACGATGCAAAATCGCTCATCGGTGTCACACGCAGCAACATCGCTAATGCGGCCGGATGTGCGTCACAAATTCCGTGACCCCAACGACTCCGCATTAGCGATGTCGCAGCGTGTAAAGCCCCCTTTAGTGGGAGTGGTGTACAGGATCTTAGCAGTAAAGAGTATTCCATATTTCTGCCAGATACCCACAGAGATATTGAAATCTGAAAAAAGAGACTTCTGCTCATTGAAGGTAAGAACTGCTCACATAGCGTTCAACTCCACAGCAAACGAGTGCTCTAGCACTGGCATCTCAGCAGGGATATTCCCCTACTACACATGTGTGTCTGGGTCGCTGTGACAGTTTACAGGACATAACTCAGGGCACCTAGACAGAAGGCAGAGGGACTACTTTCTATTTCTGGTGTAGAGCTTAGTACAATATATATATATATACTATTACATGTGACACATGTACCTTGTATTACCATTATTCGCTGTATATGAACCCCTTTTCTCCGGGCATTATTTGTCTATAGCATTTTTCACGAACCTGAAGCAACTGAGAACCCTTCAGTGAAGGAATTCCACTAACCCTCACAATACCAACCAGGGGCCTCCCTGCAGTAACTCAGGTAGTTGTACCCATTCTCTTTCCGCATTCTATGTGTTCTTCTTCTTTCTTCTTTTTTTTCTTTTTTCTTCTTTTTATTTCTATCATGTAGTTCAGGGGTTTATAGATATATGTCCTGCATTTCATATTTCCTTTAGTGGTGCTTCTTACCCATTCTCATATCATTTACCCTAGTATTTCATGATCCTGAGGCGACTGAGAACCCTTTAATAAAGGAATCCTTTTTCACCTGAATTGTCAAGTGATACTTACCAGTGACTATCACGTAATGTTACAGGTAGTTCCATTTTCTTCCTCTTCTTTCTCTCCTTTCTTCTTTGTCACACGGTCCATTGTGTTATAGCCCACGTGTCATGATAACACTTGTACCATCTTTTCATTTAGATTCCACCTACAATTATTTACCGATTCCAGTTCTGGAATAGGCTTTCATCATCTACTCACTAGAATTCTCAAGTGCATAAGGTACTGAGACATATACATGTTCACACCATTATAAAGAACAAAGTATAAACATTGAGGTTTTTCTCACACCCATGTTCCTGTGTTCTTTGATATGATATGTGTTCATTTCCTTCACTATATAGGATTGCAAGTTTTCCATTTGTACCTTAATGGCAATGACGCTATACAATTGAACACATATCATCCTGTTATCCATATAGGTGTGTATTTACCTGCTTGACTATTTTTGGTTGTTTGATCCAGAATGTTTCTCCAGATAGGTCATGTGGAAATTTTCTTTCCTCAGTACAAATGTTTTCACTATGGCTTTGGAAAAATTTTTTGTATGTGCCTCATGGTCATTTGACCCATTGTACTCTCAAGTAGCAATATATTGTACTGTTATGTTGTACTATGTACTAATTACGTGTTTATATGGTTTTGTAACCCTTTATGATCTTAGATAACTTTATCCTTGATAAAGACCTAAAAACAAGGTCGAAACGTTGGATGAATTATCCTTTTGCACAAATAAAGAATTTTCAGCATTCCAAGAGTTCTTTTCTTACGTTATTAATCACTATAGTGTACCAGAGCTATTTCTTTTGAATTGACTCTTATTTTTTCTGAGCACCTGCTATATACACAGTGAGCCAGACATATTCAATTTTCATTCAGAAGGCAGAGGGAAGCCTTAGCAGCTGAGCATATATCTTTGCTTGTGAGCATTAGAACAGGCCGGCGATTACAGGGTAACATGAAAAATGTCCAGCTTGCATTATGACTAGAACATGACAATATCCTTTTAAGTACTAACCTATGATGCGTTCCTAAGCAGTTGATGTTATATGTTCTACATTTCATTTTCTGCATACTTTACAAGTAGTAGAATTTGCTTTGATATAGGCAACTGGATTTTCACAATGAAAAGGCAAAGGATAACGCCCGAAAAAGACGCCATACATTATGTCAGTGCCATCACTGACAAACCTGGATTGACCATGAAATACGGTATGGAGAGCTGTTGTCATCGTATTAGATAGATAAGAATGATTATATGTATTGTAGAAATGTCTCCTATCATGTTCCCTATTTTTTTATTATGTCCACATCCTGGTCCCCATCTTGGACATCATAACAAACGTGCACTTTTTTGTTTAATTTACACATTGGACCATAGGAAAAATGACACTACAGCTACAGAGGTGACCGTCTGATAGCCCAGCTCGACTATCCATCTCTACTGAAGACCCTTTCAGCTTTTTGAGAGTTGGGTGGAGGACATCATCTCTGAAAATAGGGTCCCACAGCTGCACCCCATCAGTGTGAGCAGGAATCTTAGGACTCTTAGAAGAGTCAATGCTCTGAGACCATGGGGGGCGCTTAGCCCCCTCTCTTCGTCACTGAGGATGATTTCATTTTTCAGGGATTAGAGAGAGTGGTCCTTGTGGTGGACTGCAGGTATGGAGAGCTGTTGTGATCGTATTAGATAGATAAGAATGATTATATGTATTGTAGAAATGTCTCCTATCATGTTCCCTAATTTTTTATTATGTCCACATCCTGGTCCCCATCTTGGACATCATAACAAACGTGCACTTTTATGTTTAATTTACACATTGGACCATAGGAAAAATGACACTATAGCTACAGAGGTGACCGTCTGATAGCCCAGCTCGACTATCCATCTCTACTGAAGACCCTTTCAGCTTTTTGAGAGTTGGGTGGAGGACATCATCTCTGAAAATAGGGTCCCACAGCTGCACCCCATCAGTGTGAGCAGGACTCTTAGGACTCTTAGAAGAGTCAATGCTCTGAGACCATGGGGGGCGCTTAGCCCCCTCTCTTCGTCACTGAGGATGATTTCATTTTTCAGGGATTAGAGAGGGTGGTCCTTGTGGTGGACTGCAGGTATGGAGAGCTGTTGTCATCGTATTAAATAGATAAGAATGATTATATGTATTGTAGAAATGTCTCCTATCATGTTCCCTAATTTTTTATTATGTCCACATCCTGGTCCCCATCTTGGACATCATAACAAATGTGCACTTTTTTGTTTAATTTACACATTGGACCATAGGAAAAATGACACTACAGCTACAGAGGTGACCGTCTGATAGCCCAGCTCGACTATCCATCTCTACTGAAGACCCTTTCAGCTTTTTGAGAGTTGGGTGGAGAACATCATCTCTGAAAATAGGGTCCCACAGCTGCACCCCATCAGTGTGAGCAGGACTCTTAGGACTCTTAGAAGAGTCAATGCTCTGAGACCATTGGGGGCACTTAGCCCCCTCTCTTCGTCACTGAGGATGATTTCACTTTTCAGGGAATAGAGAGGGTGGTCCTTGTGGTGGACTGCAGGTATGGAGAGCTGTTGTCATCGTATTAGATAGATAAGAATGATTATATGTATTGTAGAAATGTCTCCTATCATGTTCCCTATTTTTTTATTATGTCCACATCCTGGTCCCCATCTTGGAAATCATAACAAATGTGCACTTTTTTGTTTAATTTACACATTGGACCATAGGAAAAATGACACTACAGCTACAGAGGTGACCGTCTGATAGCCCAGCTCGACTATCCATCTCTACTGAAGACCCTTTCAGCTTTTTGAGAGTTGGGTGGAGGACATCATCTCTGAAAATAGGGTCCCACAGCTGCACCACATCAGTGTGAGCAGGAATCTTAGGACTCTTAGAAGAGTCAATGCTCTGAGACCATGGGGGGCGCTTAGCCCCCTCTCTTCGTCACTGAGGATGATTTCATTTTTCAGGGATTAGAGAGAGTGGTCCTTGTGGTGGACTGCAGGTATGGAGAGCTGTTGTGATCGTATTAGATAGATAAGAATGATTATATGTATTGTAGAAATGTCTCCTATCATGTTCCCTAATTTTTTATTATGTCCACATCCTGGTCCCCATCTTGAACATCATAACAAACGTGCACTTTTTTGTTTAATTTACACATTGGATTATAGGAAAAATGACACTACAGCTACAGAGGTGACCGTCTGATAGCCCAGCTCGACTATCCATCTCTACTGAAGACCCTTTCAGCTTTTTGAGAGTTGGGTGGAGGACATCATCTCTGAAAATAGGGTCCCACAGCTGCACCCCATCAGTGTAAGCAGGACTCTTAGGACTCTTAGAAGAGTCAATGCTCTAAAACCATGGGGGGCGCTTAGCCCCCTCTCTTCGTCCCTGAGGATGATTTCATTTTTCAGGGATTAGAGAGGGTGGTCCTTGTGGTGGACTGCAGGTATGGAGAGCTGTTGTCATCGTATTAGATAGATAAGAATGATTATATGTATTGTAGAAATGTCTCCTATCATGTTCCCTAATTTCTTATTATGTCCACATCCTGGTCCCCATCTTGGACATCATAACAAACGTGCACTTTTTTGTTTAATTTACACATTGGACCATAGGAAAAATGACACTACAGCTACAGAGGTGACCGTCTGATAGCCCAGCTCGACTATCCATCTCTACTGAAGACCCTTTCAGCTTTTTGAGAGTTGGGTGGAGGACATCATCTCTGAAAATAGGGTCCCACAGCTTCACCCCATCAGTGTGAGCAGGACTCTTAGGACTCTTAGAAGAGTCAATGCTCTGGTACCATGGGGGGCGCTTGGCCCCCTCTCTTCGTCACTGAGGATGATTTCATTTTTCAGGGATTAGAGAGGGTGGTCCTTGTGGTGGACTGCAGGTATGGAGAGCTGTTGTCATCGTATTAGATAGATAAGAATGATTATATGTATTGTAGAAATGTCTCCTATCATGTTCCGTAATTTTTTATTATGTCCACATCCTGGTCCCCATCTTGGACATCATAACAAACGTGCACTTTTTTGTTTAATTTACACATTGGGCCATAGGAAAAATGACACTACAGCTACAGAGGTGACCGTCTGATAGCCCAGCTCGACTATCCATCTCTACTGAAGACCCTTTCAGCTTTTTGAGAGTTGGGTGGAGGACATCATCTCTGAAAATAGGGTCCCACAGCTGCACCCATCAGTGTGAGCAGGACTCTTAGGACTCTTAGAAGAGTTAATGCTCTGAGACCATGGGGGCGCTTAGCCCCCTCTCTTCGTCACTGAGGATGATTTCATTTTTCAGGGATTAGAGAGGGTGGTCCTTGTTGTGGACTGCAGGTATGGAGAGCTGTTGTCATCGTATTAGATAGATAAGAATGATTATATGTATTGTAGAAATGTCTCCTATCATGTTCCCTAATTTTTTATTATGTCCACATCCTGGTCCCCATCTTGGACATCATAACAAACGTGCACTTTTTTGTTTAATTTACACATTGGACCATAGGAAAAATGACACTACAGCTACAGAGGTGACCGTCTGATAGCCCAGCTCGACTATCCATCTCTACTGAAGACCCTTTCAGCTATTTGAGAGTTGGGTGGAGAACATCATCTCTGAAAATAGGGTCCCACAGCTGCACCCCATCAGTGTGAGCAGGACTCTTAGGACTCTTAGAAGAGTCAATGCTCTGAGACCATGGGGGCGCTTAGCCCCCTCTCTTCGTCACTGAGGATGATTTCACTTTTCAGGGAATAGAGAGGGTGGTCCTTGTGGTGGACTGCAGGTATGGAGAGCTGTTGTCATCGTATTAGATAGATAAGAATGATTATATGTATTGTAGAAATGTCTCCTATCATGTTCCCTATTTTTTTATTATGTCCACATCCTGGTCCCCATCTTGGACATCATAACAAACGTGCACTTTTTTGTTTAATTTACACATTGGACCATAGGAAAAATGACACTACAGCTACAGAGGTGACCGTCTGATAGCCCAGCTCGACTATCCATCTCTACTGAAGACCCTTTCAGCTTTTTGAGAGTTGGGTGGAGGACATCATCTCTGAAAATAGGGTCCCACAGCTGCACCCCATCAGTGTGAGCAGGAATCTTAGGACTCTTAGAAGAGTCAATGCTCTGAGACCATGGGGGGCGCTTAGCCCCCTCTCTTCGTCACTGAGGATAATTTCATTTTTCAGGGATTAGAGAGAGTGGTCCTTGTGGTGGACTGCAGGTATGGAGAGCTGTTGTGATCGTATTAGATAGATAAGAATGATTATATGTATTGTAGAAATGTCTCCTATCATGTTCCCTAATTTTTTATTATGTCCACATCCTGGTCCCCATCTTGGACATCATAACAAACGTGCACTTTTTTGTTTAATTTACACATTGGACCATAGGAAAAATGACACTATAGCTACAGAGGTGACCGTCTGATAGCCCAGCTCGACTATCCATCTCTACTGAAGACCCTTTCAGCTTTTTGAGAGTTGGGTGGAGGACATCATCTCTGAAAATAGGGTCCCACAGCTGCACCCCATCAGTGTAAGCAGGACTCTTAGGACTCTTAGAAGAGTCAATGCTCTAAAACCATGGGGGGCGCTTAGCCCCCTCTCTTCGTCCCTGAGGATGATTTCATTTTTCAGGGATTAGAGAGGGTGGTCCTTGTGGTGGACTGCAGGTATGGAGAGCTGTTGTCATCGTATTAGATAGATAAGAATGATTATATGTATTGTAGAAATGTCTCCTATCATGTTCCCTAATTTCTTATTATGTCCACATCCTGGTCCCCATCTTGGACATCATAACAAACGTGCACTTTTTTGTTTAATTTACACATTGGACCATAGGAAAAATGACACTACAGCTACAGAGGTGACCGTCTGATAGCCCAGCTCGACTATCCATCTCTACTGAAGACCCTTTCAGCTTTTTGAGAGTTGGGTGGAGGACATCATCTCTGAAAATAGGGTCCCACAGCTTCACCCCATCAGTGTGAGCAGGACTCTTAGGACTCTTAGAAGAGTCAATGCTCTGGTACCATGGGGGGCGCTTGGCCCCCTCTCTTCGTCACTGAGGATGATTTCATTTTTCAGGGATTAGAGAGGCTGGTCCTTGTGGTGGACTGCAGGTATGGAGAGCTGTTGTCATCGTATTAGATAGATAAGAATGATTATATGTATTGTAGAAATGTCTCCTATCATGTTCCCTAATTTTTTATTATGTCCACATCCTGGTCCCCATCTTGGACATCATAACAAACGTGCACTTTTTTGTTTAATTTACACATTGAACAATAGGAAAAATGACACTACAGCTACAGAGGTGACCGTCTGAAAGCCCAGCTCGACTATCCATCTCTACTGAAGACCCTTTCAGCTTTTTGAGAGTTGGGTGGAGGACATCATCTCTGAAAATAGGGTCCCACAGCTGCACCCCATCAGTGTGAGCAGGACTCTTAGGACTCTTAGAAGAGTCAATGCTCTGAGACCATTGGGGGCACTTAGCCCCCTCTCTTCATCACTGAGGATGATTTCATTTTTCAGGGATTAGAGAGGGTGGTCCTTGTGGTGGACTGCAGATATGGAGAGCTGTTATCATCGTATTAGATAGATAAGAATGATTATATGTATTGTAGAAATGTCTCCTATCATGTTCCCTAATTTTTTATTATGTCCACATCCTGGTCCCCATCTTGGACATCATAACAAACGTGCACTTTTTTGTTTAATTTACACATTGGACCATAGGAAAAATGACACTACAGCTACAGAGGTGACCGTCTGATAGCCCAGCTCGACTATCCATCTCTACTGAAGACCCTTTCAGCTTTTTGAGAGTTGGGTGGAGGACATCATCACTGAAAATAGGGTCCCACAGCTGCACCCCATCAGTGTGAGCAGGACTCTTAGGACTCTTAGAAGAGTCAATGCTCTGAGACCATGGGGGGCGCTTAGCCCCCTCTCTTCGTCACTGAGGATGATTTCATTTTTCAGGGATTAGAGAGGGTGGTCCTTGTGGTGGACTGCAGGTATGGAGAGCTGTTGTCATCGTATTAAATAGATAAGAATGATTATATGTATTGTAGAAATGTCTCCTATCATGTTCCCTAATTTTTTATTATGTCCACATCCTGGTCCCCATCTTGGACATCATAACAAATGTGCACTTTTTTGTTTAATTTACACATTGGACCATAGGAAAAATGACACTACAGCTACAGAGGTGACCGTCTGATAGCCCAGCTCGACTATCCATCTCTACTGAAGACCCTTTCAGCTTTTTGAGAGTTGAGTGGAGGACATCATCACTGAAAATAGGGTCCCACAGCTGCACCCCATCAGTGTGAGCAGGACTCTTAGGACTCTTAGAAGAGTCAATGCTCTGAGACCATGGGGGGCGCTTAGCCCCCTCTCTTCGTCACTGAGGATGATTTCATTTTTCAGGGATTAGAGAGGGTGGTCCTTGTGGTGGACTGCAGGTATGGAGAGCTGTTGTCATCGTATTAAATAGATAAGAATGATTATATGTATTGTAGAAATGTCTCCTATCATGTTCCCTATTTTTTTATTATGTCCACATCCTGGTCCCCATCTTGGAAATCATAACAAATGTGCACTTTTTTGTTTAATTTACACATTGGACCATAGGAAAAATGACACTACAGCTACAGAGGTGACCGTCTGATAGCCCAGCTCGACTATCCATCTCTACTGAAGACCCTTTCAGCTTTTTGAGAGTTGGGTGGAGGACATCATCTCTGAAAATAGGGTCCCACAGCTGCACCACATCAGTGTGAGCAGGAATCTTAGGACTCTTAGAAGAGTCAATGCTCTGAGACCATGGGGGGCGCTTAGCCCCCTCTCTTCGTCACTGAGGATGATTTCATTTTTCAGGGATTAGAGAGAGTGGTCCTTGTGGTGGACTGCAGGTATGGAGAGCTGTTGTGATCGTATTAGATAGATAAGAATGATTATATGTATTGTAGAAATGTCTCCTATCATGTTCCCTAATTTTTTATTATGTCCACATCCTGGTCCCCATCTTGAACATCATAACAAACGTGCACTTTTTTGTTTAATTTACACATTGGATTATAGGAAAAATGACACTACAGCTACAGAGGTGACCGTCTGATAGCCCAGCTCGACTATCCATCTCTACTGAAGACCCTTTCAGCTTTTTGAGAGTTGGGTGGAGGACATCATCTCTGAAAATAGGGTCCCACAGCTGCACCCCATCAGTGTAAGCAGGACTCTTAGGACTCTTAGAAGAGTCAATGCTCTAAAACCATGGGGGGCGCTTAGCCCCCTCTCTTCGTCCCTGAGGATGATTTCATTTTTCAGGGATTAGAGAGGGTGGTCCTTGTGGTGGACTGCAGGTATGGAGAGCTGTTGTCATCGTATTAGATAGATAAGAATGATTATATGTATTGTAGAAATGTCTCCTATCATGTTCCCTAATTTCTTATTATGTCCACATCCTGGTCCCCATCTTGGACATCATAACAAACGTGCACTTTTTTGTTTAATTTACACATTGGACCATAGGAAAAATGACACTACAGCTACAGAGGTGACCGTCTGATAGCCCAGCTCGACTATCCATCTCTACTGAAGACCCTTTCAGCTTTTTGAGAGTTGGGTGGAGGACATCATCTCTGAAAATAGGGTCCCACAGCTTCACCCCATCAGTGTGAGCAGGACTCTTAGGACTCTTAGAAGAGTCAATGCTCTGGTACCATGGGGGGCGCTTGGCCCCCTCTCTTCGTCACTGAGGATGATTTCATTTTTCAGGGATTAGAGAGGGTGGTCCTTGTGGTGGACTGCAGGTATGGAGAGCTGTTGTCATCGTATTAGATAGATAAGAATGATTATATGTATTGTAGAAATGTCTCCTATCATGTTCCCTAATTTTTTATTATGTCCACATCCTGGTCCCCATCTTGGACATCATAACAAACGTGCACTTTTTTGTTTAATTTACACATTGGGCCATAGGAAAAATGACACTACAGCTACAGAGGTGACCGTCTGATAGCCCAGCTCGACTATCCATCTCTACTGAAGACCCTTTCAGCTTTTTGAGAGTTGGGTGGAGGACATCATCTCTGAAAATAGGGTCCCACAGCTGCACCCATCAGTGTGAGCAGGACTCTTAGGACTCTTAGAAGAGTTAATGCTCTGAGACCATGGGGGCGCTTAGCCCCCTCTCTTCGTCACTGAGGATGATTTCATTTTTCAGGGATTAGAGAGGGTGGTCCTTGTTGTGGACTGCAGGTATGGAGAGCTGTTGTCATCGTATTAGATAGATAAGAATGATTATATGTATTGTAGAAATGTCTCCTATCATGTTCCCTAATTTTTTATTATGTCCACATCCTGGTCCCCATCTTGGACATCATAACAAACGTGCACTTTTTTGTTTAATTTACACATTGGACCATAGGAAAAATGACACTACAGCTACAGAGGTGACCGTCTGATAGCCCAGCTCGACTATCCATCTCTACTGAAGACCCTTTCAGCTTTTTGAGAGTTGGGTGGAGGACATCATCTCTGAAATTAGGGTCTCACAGCTGCCCCCCATCAGTGTAAACAGGACTCTTAGGACTCTTAGAAGAGTCAATGCTCTGAGACCATTGGGGGCATTTAGCCCCCTCTCTTCGTCACTGAGGATGATTTCATTTTTCAGGGAATAGAGAGGGTGGTCCTTGTGGCGGACTGCAGGTATGGAGAGCTGTTATCATCGTATTAGGTAGATAAGAATGATTATATGTATTGTAGAAATGTCTCCTATCATGTTCCCTAATTTTTTATTATGTCCACATCCTGGTCCCCATCTTGGACATCATAACAAACGTGCACTTTTTTGTTTAATTTACACATTGGACCATAGGAAAAATGACACTACAGCTACAGAGGTGACCGTCTGATAGCCCAGCTCGACAATCCATCTCTACTGAAGACCCTTTCAGCTTTTTGAGAGTTGGGTGGAGGACATCATCTCTGAAAATAGGGTCCCACAGCTGCACCCCATCAGTGTGAGCAGGACTCTTAGGACTCTTAGAAGAGTCAATGCTCTGAGACCATGGGGGGCGCTTAGCCCCCTCTCTTCGTCACTGAGGATGATTTCATTTTTCAGGGATTAGAGAGGGTGGTCCTTGTGGTGGACTGCAGGTATGGAGAGCTGTTGTCATCGTATTAAATAGATAAGAATGATTATATGTATTGTAGAAATGTCTCCTATCATGTTCCCTAAATTTTTATTATGTCCACATCCTGGTCCCCATCTTGGACATCATAACAAACGTGCACTTTTTTGTTTAATTTACACATTGGACCATAGGAAAAATGACACTACAGCTACAGAGGTGACCGTCTGATAGCCCAGCTCGACTATCCATCTCTACTGAAGACCCTTTCAGCTTTTTGAGAGTTGGGTGGAGGACATCATCTCTGAAATTAGGGTCCCACAGCTGCACCCCATCAGTGTGAGCAGGACTCTTAGGACTCTTAGAAGAGTCAATGCTCTGAGACCATTGGGGGCACTTAGCCCCCTCTCTTCGTCACTGAGGATGATTTCATTTTTCAGGGATTAGAGAGGGTGGTCCTTGTGGTGGACTGCAGGTATGGAGAGCTGTTATCATCGTATTAGGTAGATAAGAATGATTATATGTATTGTAGAAATGTCTCCTATCATGTTCCCTAATTTTTTATTATGTCCACATCCTGGTCCCCATCTTGGACATCATAACAAACGTGCACTTTTTTGTTTAATTTACACATTGGACCATAGGAAAAATGACACTACAGCTACAGAGGTGACCGTCTGATAGCCCAGCTCGACAATCCATCTCTACTGAAGACCCTTTCAGCTTTTTGAGAGTTGGGTGGAGGACATCATCTCTGAAAATAGGGTCCCACAGCTGCACCCCATCAGTGTGAGCAGGACTCTTAGGACTCTTAGAAGAGTCAATGCTCTGAGACCATGGGGGGCGCTTAGCCCCCTCTCTTCGTCACTGAGGATGATTTCATTTTTCAGGGATTAGAGAGGGTGGTCCTTGTGGTGGACTGCAGGTATGGAGAGCTGTTGTCATCGTATTAAATAGATAAGAATGATTATATGTATTGTAGAAATGTCTCCTATCATGTTCCCTAATTTTTTATTATGTCCACATCCTGGTCCCCATCTTGGACATCATAACAAACGTGCACTTTTTTGTTTAATTTCCACATTGGACCATAGGAAAAATGACACTACAGCTACAGAGGTGACCGTCTGATAGCCCAGCTCGACTATCCATCTCTACTGAAGACCCTTTCAGCTTTTTGAGAGTTGGGTGGAGGACATCATCTCTTAAAATAGGGTCCCACAGCTGCACCCCATCAGTGTAAGCAGGACTCTTAGGACTCTTAGAAGAGTCAATGCTCTAAAACCATGGGGGGCGCTTAGCCCCCTCTCTTCGTCACTGAGGATGATTTCATTTTTCAGGGATTAGAGAGGGTGGTCCTTGTGGTGGACTGCAGGTATGGAGAGCTGTTGTCATCGTATTAGATAGATAAGAATGATTATATGTATTGTAGAAATGTCTCCTATCATGTTCCCTAATTTTTTATTATGTCCACATCCTGGTCCCCATCTTGGACATCATAACAAACGTGCACTTTTTTGTTTAATTTACACATTGGACCATAGGAAAAATGACACTACAGCTACAGAGGTGACCGTCTGATAGCCCAGCTCGACTATCCATCTCTACTGAAGACCCTTTCAGCTTTTTGAGAGTTGGGTGGAGGACATCATCTCTGAAAATAGGGTCCCACAGCTGCACCCCATCAGTGTGAGCAGGACTCTTAGGACTCTTAGAAGAGTCAATGCTCTGAGACCATTGGGGGCACTTAGCCCCCTCTCTTCATCACTGAGGATGATTTCATTTTTCAGGGATTAGAGAGGGTGGTCCTTGTGGTGGACTGCAGATATGGAGAGCTGTTATCATCGTATTAGATAGATAAGAATGTATGTCCACATCCTGGTCCCCATCTTGGACATCATAACAAACGTGCACTTTTTTGTTTAATTTACACATTGGACCATAGGAAAAATGACACTACAGCTACAGAGGTGACCGTCTGATAGCCCAGCTCGACTATCCATCTCTACTGAAGACCCTTTCAGCTTTTTGAGAGTTGGGTGGAGGACATCATCTCTGAAAATAGGGTCCCACAGCTGCACCCCATCAGTGTGAGCAGGACTCTTAGGACTCTTAGAAGAGTCAATGCTCTGAGACCATGGGGGGCGCTTAGCCCCCTCTCTTCGTCACTGAGGATGATTTCATTTTTCAGGGATTAGAGAGGGTGGTCCTTGTGGTGGACTGCAGGTATGGAAAGCTGTTGTCATCGTATTAAATAGATAAGAATGATTATATGTATTGTAGAAATGTCTCCTATCATGTTCCCTAATTTTTTATTATGTCCACATCCTGGTCCCCATCTTGGACATCATAACAAACGTGCACTTTTTTGTTTAATTTACACATTGGACCATAGGAAAAATGACACTACAGCTACAGAGGTGACCGTCTGATAGCCCAGCTCGACTATCCATCTCTACTGAAGACCCTTTCAGCTTTTTGAGAGTTGGGTGGAGAACATCATCTCTGAAAATAGGGTCCCACAGCTGCACCCCATCAGTGTGAGCAGGACTCTTAGGACTCTTAGAAGAGTCAATGCTCTGAGACCATGGGGGGCGCTTAGCCCCCTCTCCTCGTCACTGAGGATGATTTCACTTTTCAGGGAATAGAGAGGGTGGTCCTTGTGGTGGACTGCAGGTATGGAGAGCTGTTGTCATCGTATTAGATAGATAAGAATGATTATATGTATTGTAGAAATGTCTCCTATCATGTTCCCTATTTTTTTATTATGTCCACATCATGGTCCCCATCTTGGAAATCATAACAAACGTGCACTTTTTTGTTTAATTTACACATTGGACCATAGGAAAAATGACACTACAGCTACAGAGGTGACCGTCTGATAGCCCAGCTCGACTATCCATCTCTACTGAAGACCCTTTCAGCTTTTTGAGAGTTGGGTGGAGGACATCATCTCTGAAAATAGGGTCCCACAGCTGCACCCCATCAGTGTGAGCAGGACTCTTAGGACTCTTAGAAGAGTTAATGCTCTGAGACCATGGGGGCGCTTAGCCCCCTCTCTTCGTCACTGAGGATGATTTCATTTTTCAGGGATTAGAGAGGGTGGTCCTTGTGGTGGACTGCAGGTATGGAGAGCTGTTGTCATCGTATTAGATAGATAAGAATGATTATATGTATTGTAGAAATGTCTCCTATCATGTTCCCTAATTTTTTATTATGTCCACATCCTGGTCCCCATCTTGGACATCATAACAAACGTGATCATAACAAACGTGCACTTTTTTGTTTAATTTACACATTGGACCATAGGAAAAATGACACTACAGCTACAGAGGTGACCGTCTGATAGCCCAGCTCGACTATCCATCTCTACTGAAGACCCTTTCAGCATTTTGAGAGTTGGGTGGAGGACATCATCTCTGAAAATAGGGTCCCACAGCTGCACCCCATCAGTGTGAGCAGGACTCTTAGGACTCTTAGAAGAGTCAATGCTCTTAGACCATTGGGGGCACTGAGCCCCCTCTCTTCGTCACTGAGGATGATTTCATTTTTCAGGGATTAGAGAGGGTGGTCCTTGTGGTGGACTGCAGGTATGGAGAGCTGTTATCATCGTATTAGATAGATAAGAATGATTATATGTATTGTAGAAATGTCTCCTATCATGTTCCCTAATTTTTTATTATGTCCACATCCTGGTCCCCATCTTGGACATCATAACAAACATGCACTTTTTTGTTTAATTTACACATTGGACCATAGGAAAAATGACACTACAGCTACAGAGGTGACCGTCTGATAGCCCAGCTCGACAATCCATCTCTACTGAAGACCCTTTCAGCTTTTTGAGAGTTGGGTGGAGGACATCATCTCTGAAAATAGGGTCCCACAGCTGCACCCCATCAGTGTGAGCAGGACTCTTAGGACTCTTAGAAGAGTCAATGCTCTGAGACCATGGGGGGCGCTTAGCCCCCTCTCTTCGTCACTGAGGATGATTTCATTTTTCAGGGATTAGAGAGGGTGGTCCTTGTGGTGGACTGCAGGTATGGAGAGCTGTTGTCATCGTATTAAATAGATAAGAATGATTATATGTATTGTAGAAATGTCTCCTATCATGTTCCCTAATTTTTTATTATGTCCACATCCTGGTCCCCATCTTGGACATCATAACAAACGTGCACTTTTTTGTTTAATTTACACATTGGACCATAGGAAAAATGACACTACAGCTACAGAGGTGACCGTCTGATAGCCCAGCTCGACTATTCATCTCTACTGAAGACCCTTTCAGCTTTTTGAGAGTTGGGTGGAGGACATCATCTCTTAAAATAGGGTCCCACAGCTGCACCCCATCAGTGTAAGCAGGACTCTTAGGACTCTTAGAAGAGTCAATGCTCTAAAACCATGGGGGGCGCTTAGCCCCCTCTCTTCGTCACTGAGGATGATTTCATTTTTCAGGGATTAGAGAGGGTGGTCCTTGTTGTGGACTGCAGGTATGGAGAGCTGTTGTCATCGTATTAGATAGATAAGAATGATTATATGTATTGTAGAAATGTCTCCTATCATGTTCCCTAATTTTTTATTATGTCCACATCCTGGTCCCCATCTTGGACATCATAACAAACGTGCACTTTTTTGTTTAATTTACACATTGGACCATAGGAAAAATGACACTACAGCTACAGAGGTGACCGTCTGATAGCCCAGCTCGACTATCCATCTCTACTGAAGACCCTTTCAGCTTTTTGAGAGTTGGGTGGAGGACATCATCTCTGAAATTAGGGTCCCACAGCTGCACCCCATCAGTGTGAGCAGGACTCTTAGGACTCTTAGAAGAGTCAATGCTCTGAGACCATTGGGGGCACTTAGCCCCCTCTCTTCGTCACTGAGGATGATTTCATTTTTCAGGGATTAGAGAGGGTGGTCCTTGTGGTGGACTGCAGGTATGGAGAGCTGTTATCATCGTATTAGGTAGATAAGAATGATTATATGTATTGTAGAAATGTCTCCTATCATGTTCCCTAATTTTTTATTATGTCCACATCCTGGTCCCCATCTTGGACATCATAACAAACGTGCACTTTTTTGTTTAATTTACACATTGGACCATAGGAAAAATGACACTACAGCTACAGAGGTGACCGTCTGATAGCCCAGCTCGACAATCCATCTCTACTGAAGACCCTTTCAGCTTTTTGAGAGTTGGGTGGAGGACATCATCTCTGAAAATAGGGTCCCACAGCTGCACCCCATCAGTGTGAGCAGGACTCTTAGGACTCTTAGAAGAGTCAATGCTCTGAGACCATGGGGGGCGCTTAGCCCCCTCTCTTCGTCACTGAGGATGATTTCATTTTTCAGGGATTAGAGAGGGTGGTCCTTGTGGTGGACTGCAGGTATGGAGAGCTGTTGTCATCGTATTAAATAGATAAGAATGATTATATGTATTGTAGAAATGTCTCCTATCATGTTCCCTAATTTTTTATTATGTCCACATCCTGGTCCCCATCTTGGACATCATAACAAACGTGCACTTTTTTGTTTAATTTCCACATTGGACCATAGGAAAAATGACACTACAGCTACAGAGGTGACCGTCTGATAGCCCAGCTCGACTATCCATCTCTACTGAAGACCCTTTCAGCTTTTTGAGAGTTGGGTGGAGGACATCATCTCTTAAAATAGGGTCCCACAGCTGCACCCCATCAGTGTAAGCAGGACTCTTAGGACTCTTAGAAGAGTCAATGCTCTAAAACCATGGGGGGCGCTTAGCCCCCTCTCTTCGTCACTGAGGATGATTTCATTTTTCAGGGATTAGAGAGGGTGGTCCTTGTGGTGGACTGCAGGTATGGAGAGCTGTTGTCATCGTATTAGATAGATAAGAATGATTATATGTATTGTAGAAATGTCTCCTATCATGTTCCCTAATTTTTTATTATGTCCACATCCTGGTCCCCATCTTGGACATCATAACAAACGTGCACTTTTTTGTTTAATTTACACATTGGACCATAGGAAAAATGACACTACAGCTACAGAGGTGACCGTCTGATAGCCCAGCTCGACTATCCATCTCTACTGAAGACCCTTTCAGCTTTTTGAGAGTTGGGTGGAGGACATCATCTCTGAAAATAGGGTCCCACAGCTGCACCCCATCAGTGTGAGCAGGACTCTTAGGACTCTTAGAAGAGTCAATGCTCTGAGACCATTGGGGGCACTTAGCCCCCTCTCTTCATCACTGAGGATGATTTCATTTTTCAGGGATTAGAGAGGGTGGTCCTTGTGGTGGACTGCAGATATGGAGAGCTGTTATCATCGTATTAGATAGATAAGAATGTATGTCCACATCCTGGTCCCCATCTTGGACATCATAACAAACGTGCACTTTTTTGTTTAATTTACACATTGGACCATAGGAAAAATGACACTACAGCTACAGAGGTGACCGTCTGATAGCCCAGCTCGACTATCCATCTCTACTGAAGACCCTTTCAGCTTTTTGAGAGTTGGGTGGAGGACATCATCTCTGAAAATAGGGTCCCACAGCTGCACCCCATCAGTGTGAGCAGGACTCTTAGGACTCTTAGAAGAGTCAATGCTCTGAGACCATGGGGGGCGCTTAGCCCCCTCTCTTCGTCACTGAGGATGATTTCATTTTTCAGGGATTAGAGAGGGTGGTCCTTGTGGTGGACTGCAGGTATGGAGAGCTGTTGTCATCGTATTAAATAGATAAGAATGATTATATGTATTGTAGAAATGTCTCCCATCATGTTCCCTAATTTTTTATTATGTCCACATCCTGGTCCCCATCTTGGACATCATAACAAACGTGCACTTTTTTGTTTAATTTACACATTGGACCATAGGAAAAATGACACTACAGCTACAGAGGTGACCGTCTGATAGCCCAGCTCGACTATCCATCTCTACTGAAGACCCTTTCAGCTTTTTGAGAGTTGGGTGGAGAACATCATCTCTGAAAATAGGGTCCCACAGCTGCACCCCATCAGTGTGAGCAGGACTCTTAGGACTCTTAGAAGAGTCAATGCTCTGAGACCATGGGGGGCGCTTAGCCCCCTCTCCTCGTCACTGAGGATGATTTCACTTTTCAGGGAATAGAGAGGGTGGTCCTTGTGGTGGACTGCAGGTATGGAGAGCTGTTGTCATCGTATTAGATAGATAAGAATGATTATATGTATTGTAGAAATGTCTCCTATCATGTTCCCTATTTTTTTATTATGTCCACATCATGGTCCCCATCTTGGAAATCATAACAAACGTGCACTTTTTTGTTTAATTTACACATTGGACCATAGGAAAAATGACACTACAGCTACAGAGGTGACCGTCTGATAGCCCAGCTCGACTATCCATCTCTACTGAAGACCCTTTCAGCTTTTTGAGAGTTGGGTGGAGGACATCATCTCTGAAATTAGGGTCCCACAGCTGCACCCCATCAGTGTGAGCAGGACTCTTAGGACTCTTAGAAGAGTCAATGCTCTGAGACCATTGGGGGCACTTAGCCCCCTCTCTTCGTCACTGAGGATGATTTCATTTTTCAGGGATTAGAGAGGGTGGTCCTTGTGGTGGACTGCAGGTATGGAGAGCTGTTATCATCGTATTAGGTAGATAAGAATGATTATATGTATTGTAGAAATGTCTCCTATCATGTTCCCTAATTTTTTATTATGTCCACATCCTGGTCCCCATCTTGGACATCATAACAAACGTGCACTTTTTTGTTTAATTTACACATTGGACCATAGGAAAAATGACACTACAGCTACAGAGGTGACCGTCTGATAGCCCAGCTCGACAATCCATCTCTACTGAAGACCCTTTCAGCTTTTTGAGAGTTGAGTGGAGGACATCATCTCTGAAAATAGGGTCCCACAGCTGCACCCCATCAGTGTGAGCAGGACTCTTAGGACTCTTAGAAGAGTCAATGCTCTGAGACCATGGGGGGCGCTTAGCCCCCTCTCTTCGTCACTGAGGATGATTTTATTTTTCAGGGATTAGAGAGGGTGGTCCTTGTGGTGGACTGCAGGTATGGAGAGCTGTTGTCATCGTATTAAATAGATAAGAATGATTATATGTATTGTAGAAATGTCTCCTATCATGTTCCCTAATTTTTTATTATGTCCACATCCTGGTCCCCATCTTGGACATCATAACAAACGTGCACTTTTTTGTTTAATTTCCACATTGGACCATAGGAAAAATGACACTACAGCTACAGAGGTGACCGTCTGATAGCCCAGCTCGACTATCCATCTCTACTGAAGACCCTTTCAGCTTTTTGAGAGTTGGGTGGAGGACATCATCTCTTAAAATAGGGTCCCACAGCTGCACCCCATCAGTGTAAGCAGGACTCTTAGGACTCTTAGAAGAGTCAATGCTCTAAAACCATGGGGGGCGCTTAGCCCCCTCTCTTCGTCACTGAGGATGATTTCATTTTTCAGGGATTAGAGAGGGTGGTCCTTGTGGTGGACTGCAGGTATGGAGAGCTGTTGTCATCGTATTAGATAGATAAGAATGATTATATGTATTGTAGAAATGTCTCCTATCATGTTCCCTAATTTTTTATTATGTCCACATCCTGGTCCCCATCTTGGACATCATAACAAACGTGCACTTTTTTGTTTAATTTACACATTGGACCATAGGAAAAATGACACTACAGCTACAGAGGTGACCGTCTGATAGCCCAGCTCGACTATCCATCTCTACTGAAGACCCTTTCAGCTTTTTGAGAGTTGGGTGGAGGACATCATCTCTGAAAATAGGGTCCCACAGCTGCACCCCATCAGTGTGAGCAGGACTCTTAGGACTCTTAGAAGAGTCAATGCTCTGAGACCATTGGGGGCACTTAGCCCCCTCTCTTCATCACTGAGGATGATTTCATTTTTCAGGGATTAGAGAGGGTGGTCCTTGTGGTGGACTGCAGATATGGAGAGCTGTTATCATCGTATTAGATAGATAAGAATGTATGTCCACATCCTGGTCCCCATCTTGGACATCATAACAAACGTGAACTTTTTTGTTTAATTTACACATTGGACCATAGGAAAAATGACACTACAGCTACAGAGGTGACCGTCTGATAGCCCAGCTCGACTATCCATCTCTACTGAAGACCCTTTCAGCTTTTTGAGAGTTGGGTGGAGGACATCATCTCTGAAAATAGGGTCCCACAGCTGCACCCCATCAGTGTGAGCAGGACTCTTAGGACTCTTAGAAGAGTCAATGCTCTGAGACCATGGGGGGCGCTTAGCCCCCTCTCTTCGTCACTGAGGATGATTTCATTTTTCAGGGATTAGAGAGGGTGGTCCTTGTGGTGGACTGCAGGTATGGAGAGCTGTTGTCATCGTATTAAATAGATAAGAATGATTATATGTATTGTAGAAATGTCTCCCATCATGTTCCCTAATTTTTTATTATGTCCACATCCTGGTCCCCATCTTGGACATCATAACAAACGTGCACTTTTTTGTTTAATTTACACATTGGACCATAGGAAAAATGACACTACAGCTACAGAGGTGACCGTCTGATAGCCCAGCTCGACTATCCATCTCTACTGAAGACCCTTTCAGCTTTTTGAGAGTTGGGTGGAGAACATCATCTCTGAAAATAGGGTCCCACAGCTGCACCCCATCAGTGTGAGCAGGACTCTTAGGACTCTTAGAAGAGTCAATGCTCTGAGACCATGGGGGGCGCTTAGCCCCCTCTCCTCGTCACTGAGGATGATTTCACTTTTCAGGGAATAGAGAGGGTGGTCCTTGTGGTGGACTGCAGGTATGGAGAGCTGTTGTCATCGTATTAGATAGATAAGAATGATTATATGTATTGTAGAAATGTCTCCTATCATGTTCCCTATTTTTTTATTATGTCCACATCATGGTCCCCATCTTGGAAATCATAACAAACGTGCACTTTTTTGTTTAATTTACACATTGGACCATAGGAAAAATGACACTACAGCTACAGAGGTGACCGTCTGATAGCCCAGCTCGACTATACATCTCTACTGAAGACCCTTTCAGCTTTTTGAGAGTTGGGTGGAGGACATCATCTCTGAAAATAGGGTCCCACAGCTTCACCCCATCAGTGTGAGCAGGACTCTTAGGACTCTTAGAAGAGTCAATGCTCTGGTACCATGGGGGGCGCTTGGCCCCCTCTCTTCGTCACTGAGGATGATTTCATTTTTCAGGGATTAGAGAGGGTGGTCCTTGTGGTGGACTGCAGGTATGGAGAGCTGTTGTCATCGTATTAGATAGATAAGAATGATTATATGTATTGTAGAAATGTCTCCTATCATGTTCCCTAATTTTTTATTATGTCCACATCCTGGTCCCCATCTTGGACATCATAACAAACGTGCACTTTTTTGTTTAATTTACACATTGGACCATAGGAAAAATGACACTACAGCTACAGAGGTGACCGTCTGATAGCCCAGCTCGACTATCCATCTCTACTGAAGACCCTTTCAGCTTTTTGAGAGTTGGGTGGAGGACATCATCTCTGAAAATAGGGTCCCACAGCTGCACCCCATCAGTGTGAGCAGGACTCTTAGGACTCTTAGAAGAGTTAATGCTCTGAGACCATGGGGGCGCTTAGCCCCCTCTCTTCGTCACTGAGGATGATTTCATTTTTCAGGGATTAGAGAGGGTGGTCCTTGTGGTGGACTGCAGGTATGGAGAGCTGTTGTCATCGTATTAGATAGATAAGAATGATTATATGTATTGTAGAAATGTCTCCTATCATGTTCCCTAATTTTTTATTATGTCCACATCCTGGTCCCCATCTTGGACATCATAACAAACGTGCACTTTTTTGTTTAATTTACACATTGGACCATAGGAAAAATGACACTACAGCTACAGAGGTGACCGTCTGATAGCCCAGCTCGACTATCCATCTCTACTGAAGACCCTTTCAGCATTTTGAGAGTTGGGTGGAGGACATCATCTCTGAAAATAGGGTCCCACAGCTGCACCCCATCAGTGTGAGCAGGACTCTTAGGACTCTTAGAAGAGTCAATGCTCTGAGACCATTGGGGGCACTGAGCCCCCTCTCTTCGTCACTGAGGATGATTTCATTTTTCAGGGATTAGAGAGGGTGGTCCTTGTGGTGGACTGCAGGTATGGAGAGCTGTTATCATCGTATTAGATAGATAAGAATGATTATATGTATTGTAGAAATGTCTCCTATCATGTTCCCTAATTTTTTATTATGTCCACATCCTGGTCCCCATCTTGGACATCATAACAAACATGCACTTTTTTGTTTAATTTACACATTGGACCATAGGAAAAATGACACTACAGCTACAGAGGTGACCGTCTGATAGCCCAGCTCGACAATCCATCTCTACTGAAGACCCTTTCAGCTTTTTGAGAGTTGGGTGGAGGACATCATCTCTGAAAATATGGTCCCACAGCTGCACCCCATCAGTGTGAGCAGGACTCTTAGGACTCTTAGAAGAGTCAATGCTCTGAGACCATGGGGGGCGCTTAGCCCCCTCTCTTCGTCACTGAGGATGATTTCATTTTTCAGGGATTAGAGAGGGTGGTCCTTGTGGTGGACTGCAGGTATGGAGAGCTGTTGTCATCGTATTAAATAGATAAGAATGATTATATGTATTGTAGAAATGTCTCCTATCATGTTCCCTAATTTTTTATTATGTCCACATCCTGGTCCCCATCTTGGACATCATAACAAACGTGCACTTTTTTGTTTAATTTACACATTGGACCATAGGAAAAATGACACTACAGCTACAGAGGTGACCGTCTGATAGCCCAGCTCGACTATCCATCTCTACTGAAGACCCTTTCAGCTTTTTGAGAGTTGGGTGGAGAACATCATCTCTGAAAATAGGGTCCCACAGCTGCACCCCATCAGTGTGAGCAGGACTCTTAGGACTCTTAGAAGAGTCAATGTTTTGAGACCATGGGGGGCGCTTAGCCCCCTCTCTTCGTCACTGAGGATGATTTCACTTTTCAGGGAATAGAGAGGGTGGTCCTTGTGGTGGACTGCAGGTATGGAGAGCTGTTGTCATCGTATTAAATAGATAAGAATGATTATATGTATTGTAGAAATGTCTCCTATCATGTTCCCTAATTTTTTATTATGTCCACATCCTGGTCCCCATCTTGGACATCATAACAAACGTGCACTTTTTTGTTTAATTTACACATTGGACCATAGGAAAAATGACACTACAGCTACAGAGGTGACCGTCTGATAGCCCAGCTCGACTATCCATCTCTACTGAAGACCCTTTCAGCTTTTTGAGAGTTGGGTGGAGAACATCATCTCTGAAAATAGGGTCCCACAGCTGCACCCCATCAGTGTGAGCAGGACTCTTAGGACTCTTAGAAGAGTCAATGTTTTGAGACCATGGGGGGCGCTTAGCCCCCTCTCTTCGTCACTGAGGATGATTTCATTTTTCAGGGATTAGAGAGGGTGGTCCTTGTGGTGGACTGCAGGTATGGAGAGCTGTTATCATCGTATTAGGTAGATAAGAATGATTATATGTATTGTAGAAATGTCTCCTATCATGTTCCCTAATTTTTTATTATGTCCACATCCTGGTCCCCATCTTGGACATCATAACAAACGTGCACTTTTTTGTTTAATTTACACATTGGACCATAGGAAAAATGACACTACAGCTACAGAGGTGACCGTCTGATAGCCCAGCTCGACAATCCATCTCTACTGAAGACCCTTTCAGCTTTTTGAGAGTTGGGTGGAGGACATCATCTCTGAAAATAGGGTCCCACAGCTGCACCCCATCAGTGTGAGCAGGACTCTTAGGACTCTTAGAAGAGTCAATGCTCTGAGACCATGGGGGGCGCTTAGCCCCCTCTCTTCGTCACTGAGGATGATTTCATTTTTCAGGGATTAGAGAGGGTGGTCCTTGTGGTGGACTGCAGGTATGGAGAGCTGTTGTCATCGTATTAAATAGATAAGAATGATTATATGTATTGTAGAAATGTCTCCTATCATGTTCCCTAATTTTTTATTATGTCCACATCCTGGTCCCCATCTTGGACATCATAACAAACGTGCACTTTTTTGTTTAATTTCCACATTGGACCATAGGAAAAATGACACTACAGCTACAGAGGTGACCGTCTGATAGCCCAGCTCGACTATCCATCTCTACTGAAGACCCTTTCAGCTTTTTGAGAGTTGGGTGGAGGACATCATCTCTTAAAATAGGGTCCCACAGCTGCACCCCATCAGTGTAAGCAGGACTCTTAGGACTCTTAGAAGAGTCAATGCTCTAAAACCATGGGGGGCGCTTAGCCCCCTCTCTTCGTCACTGAGGATGATTTCATTTTTCAGGGATTAGAGAGGGTGGTCCTTGTGGTGGACTGCAGGTATGGAGAGCTGTTGTCATCGTATTAGATAGATAAGAATGATTATATGTATTGTAGAAATGTCTCCTATCATGTTCCCTAATTTTTTATTATGTCCACATCCTGGTCCCCATCTTGGACATCATAACAAACGTGCACTTTTTTGTTTAATTTACACATTGGACCATAGGAAAAATGACACTACAGCTACAGAGGTGACCGTCTGATAGCCCAGCTCGACTATCCATCTCTACTGAAGACCCTTTCAGCTTTTTGAGAGTTGGGTGGAGGACATCATCTCTGAAAATAGGGTCCCACAGCTGCACCCCATCAGTGTGAGCAGGACTCTTAGGACTCTTAGAAGAGTCAATGCTCTGAGACCATTGGGGGCACTTAGCCCCCTCTCTTCATCACTGAGGATGATTTCATTTTTCAGGGATTAGAGAGGGTGGTCCTTGTGGTGGACTGCAGATATGGAGAGCTGTTATCATCGTATTAGATAGATAAGAATGTATGTCCACATCCTGGTCCCCATCTTGGACATCATAACAAACGTGCACTTTTTTGTTTAATTTACACATTGGACCATAGGAAAAATGACACTACAGCTACAGAGGTGACCGTCTGATAGCCCAGCTCGACTATCCATCTCTACTGAAGACCCTTTCAGCTTTTTGAGAGTTGGGTGGAGGACATCATCTCTGAAAATAGGGTCCCACAGCTGCACCCCATCAGTGTGAGCAGGACTCTTAGGACTCTTAGAAGAGTCAATGCTCTGAGACCATGGGGGGCGCTTAGCCCCCTCTCTTCGTCACTGAGGATGATTTCATTTTTCAGGGATTAGAGAGGGTGGTCCTTGTGGTGGACTGCAGGTATGGAGAGCTGTTGTCATCGTATTAAATAGATAAGAATGATTATATGTATTGTAGAAATGTCTCCCATCATGTTCCCTAATTTTTTATTATGTCCACATCCTGGTCCCCATCTTGGACATCATAACAAACGTGCACTTTTTTGTTTAATTTACACATTGGACCATAGGAAAAATGACACTACAGCTACAGAGGTGACCGTCTGATAGCCCAGCTCGACTATCCATCTCTACTGAAGACCCTTTCAGCTTTTTGAGAGTTGGGTGGAGAACATCATCTCTGAAAATAGGGTCCCACAGCTGCACCCCATCAGTGTGAGCAGGACTCTTAGGACTCTTAGAAGAGTCAATGCTCTGAGACCATGGGGGGCGCTTAGCCCCCTCTCCTCGTCACTGAGGATGATTTCACTTTTCAGGGAATAGAGAGGGTGGTCCTTGTGGTGGACTGCAGGTATGGAGAGCTGTTGTCATCGTATTAGATAGATAAGAATGATTATATGTATTGTAGAAATGTCTCCTATCATGTTCCCTATTTTTTTATTATGTCCACATCATGGTCCCCATCTTGGAAATCATAACAAACGTGCACTTTTTTGTTTAATTTACACATTGGACCATAGGAAAAATGACACTACAGCTACAGAGGTGACCGTCTGATAGCCCAGCTCGACTATACATCTCTACTGAAGACCCTTTCAGCTTTTTGAGAGTTGGGTGGAGGACATCATCTCTGAAAATAGGGTCCCACAGCTTCACCCCATCAGTGTGAGCAGGACTCTTAGGACTCTTAGAAGAGTCAATGCTCTGGTACCATGGGGGGCGCTTGGCCCCCTCTCTTCGTCACTGAGGATGATTTCATTTTTCAGGGATTAGAGAGGGTGGTCCTTGTGGTGGACTGCAGGTATGGAGAGCTGTTGTCATCGTATTAGATAGATAAGAATGATTATATGTATTGTAGAAATGTCTCCTATCATGTTCCCTAATTTTTTATTATGTCCACATCCTGGTCCCCATCTTGGACATCATAACAAACGTGCACTTTTTTGTTTAATTTACACATTGGACCATAGGAAAAATGACACTACAGCTACAGAGGTGACCGTCTGATAGCCCAGCTCGACTATCCATCTCTACTGAAGACCCTTTCAGCTTTTTGAGAGTTGGGTGGAGGACATCATCTCTGAAAATAGGGTCCCACAGCTGCACCCCATCAGTGTGAGCAGGACTCTTAGGACTCTTAGAAGAGTTAATGCTCTGAGACCATGGGGGCGCTTAGCCCCCTCTCTTCGTCACTGAGGATGATTTCATTTTTCAGGGATTAGAGAGGGTGGTCCTTGTGGTGGACTGCAGGTATGGAGAGCTGTTGTCATCGTATTAGATAGATAAGAATGATTATATGTATTGTAGAAATGTCTCCTATCATGTTCCCTAATTTTTTATTATGTCCACATCCTGGTCCCCATCTTGGACATCATAACAAACGTGCACTTTTTTGTTTAATTTACACATTGGACCATAGGAAAAATGACACTACAGCTACAGAGGTGACCGTCTGATAGCCCAGCTCGACTATCCATCTCTACTGAAGACCCTTTCAGCATTTTGAGAGTTGGGTGGAGGACATCATCTCTGAAAATAGGGTCCCACAGCTGCACCCCATCAGTGTGAGCAGGACTCTTAGGACTCTTAGAAGAGTCAATGCTCTGAGACCATTGGGGGCACTGAGCCCCCTCTCTTCGTCACTGAGGATGATTTCATTTTTCAGGGATTAGAGAGGGTGGTCCTTGTGGTGGACTGCAGGTATGGAGAGCTGTTATCATCGTATTAGATAGATAAGAATGATTATATGTATTGTAGAAATGTCTCCTATCATGTTCCCTAATTTTTTATTATGTCCACATCCTGGTCCCCATCTTGGACATCATAACAAACATGCACTTTTTTGTTTAATTTACACATTGGACCATAGGAAAAATGACACTACAGCTACAGAGGTGACCGTCTGATAGCCCAGCTCGACAATCCATCTCTACTGAAGACCCTTTCAGCTTTTTGAGAGTTGGGTGGAGGACATCATCTCTGAAAATATGGTCCCACAGCTGCACCCCATCAGTGTGAGCAGGACTCTTAGGACTCTTAGAAGAGTCAATGCTCTGAGACCATGGGGGGCGCTTAGCCCCCTCTCTTCGTCACTGAGGATGATTTCATTTTTCAGGGATTAGAGAGGGTGGTCCTTGTGGTGGACTGCAGGTATGGAGAGCTGTTGTCATCGTATTAAATAGATAAGAATGATTATATGTATTGTAGAAATGTCTCCTATCATGTTCCCTAATTTTTTATTATGTCCACATCCTGGTCCCCATCTTGGACATCATAACAAACGTGCACTTTTTTGTTTAATTTACACATTGGACCATAGGAAAAATGACACTACAGCTACAGAGGTGACCGTCTGATAGCCCAGCTCGACTATCCATCTCTACTGAAGACCCTTTCAGCTTTTTGAGAGTTGGGTGGAGAACATCATCTCTGAAAATAGGGTCCCACAGCTGCACCCCATCAGTGTGAGCAGGACTCTTAGGACTCTTAGAAGAGTCAATGTTTTGAGACCATGGGGGGCGCTTAGCCCCCTCTCTTCGTCACTGAGGATGATTTCACTTTTCAGGGAATAGAGAGGGTGGTCCTTGTGGTGGACTGCAGGTATGGAGAGCTGTTGTCATCGTATTAAATAGATAAGAATGATTATATGTATTGTAGAAATGTCTCCTATCATGTTCCCTAATTTTTTATTATGTCCACATCCTGGTCCCCATCTTGGACATCATAACAAACGTGCACTTTTTTGTTTAATTTACACATTGGACCATAGGAAAAATGACACTACAGCTACAGAGGTGACCGTCTGATAGCCCAGCTCGACTATCCATCTCTACTGAAGACCCTTTCAGCTTTTTGAGAGTTGGGTGGAGAACATCATCTCTGAAAATAGGGTCCCACAGCTGCACCCCATCAGTGTGAGCAGGACTCTTAGGACTCTTAGAAGAGTCAATGTTTTGAGACCATGGGGGGCGCTTAGCCCCCTCTCTTCGTCACTGAGGATGATTTCACTTTTCAGGGAATAGAGAGGGTGGTCCTTGTGGTGGACTGCAGGTATAGAGAGCTGTTGTCATCGTATTAGATAGATAAGAATGATTATATGTATTGTAGAAATGTCTCCTATCATGTTCCCTATTTTTTTATTATGTCCACATCCTGGTCCCCATCTTGGACATCATAACAAACGTGCACTTTTTTGTTTAATTTACACATTGGACCATAGGAAAAATGACACTACAGCTACAGAGGTGACCGTCTGATAGCCCAGCTCGACTATCCATCTCTACTGAAGACCCTTTCAGCTTTTTGAGAGTTGGGTGGAGAACATCATCTCTGAAAATAGGGTCCCACAGCTGCACCCCATCAGTGTGAGCAGGACTCTTAGGACTCTTAGAAGAGTCAATGTTTTGAGACCATGGGGGGCGCTTAGCCCCCTCTCTTCGTCACTGAGGATGATTTCACTTTTCAGGGAATAGAGAGGGTGGTCCTTGTGGTGGACTGCAGGTATGGAGAGCTGTTGTCATCGTATTAAATAGATAAGAATGATTATATGTATTGTAGAAATGTCTCCTATCATGTTCCCTAATTTTTTATTATGTCCACATCCTGGTCCCCATCTTGGACATCATAACAAACGTGCACTTTTTTGTTTAATTTACACATTGGACCATAGGAAAAATGACACTACAGCTACAGAGGTGACCGTCTGATAGCCCAGCTCGACTATCCATCTCTACTGAAGACCCTTTCAGCTTTTTGAGAGTTGGGTGGAGAACATCATCTCTGAAAATAGGGTCCCACAGCTGCACCCCATCAGTGTGAGCAGGACTCTTAGGACTCTTAGAAGAGTCAATGTTTTGAGACCATGGGGGGCGCTTAGCCCCCTCTCTTCGTCACTGAGGATGATTTCACTTTTCAGGGAATAGAGAGGGTGGTCCTTGTGGTGGACTGCAGGTATAGAGAGCTGTTGTCATCGTATTAGATAGATAAGAATGATTATATGTATTGTAGAAATGTCTCCTATCATGTTCCCTATTTTTTTATTATGTCCACATCCTGGTCCCCATCTTGGACATCATAACAAACGTGCACTTTTTTGTTTAATTTACACATTGGACCATAGGAAAAATGACACTACAGCTACAGAGGTGACCGTCTGATAGCCCAGCTCGACTATCCATCTCTACTGAAGACCCTTTCAGCTTTTTGAGAGTTGGGTGGAGAACATCATCTCTGAAAATAGGGTCCCACAGCTGCACCCCATCAGTGTGAGCAGGACTCTTAGGACTCTTAGAAGAGTCAATGTTTTGAGACCATGGGGGGCGCTTAGCCCCCTCTCTTCGTCACTGAGGATGATTTCACTTTTCAGGGAATAGAGAGGGTGGTCCTTGTGGTGGACTGCAGGTATAGAGAGCTGTTGTCATCGTATTAGATAGATAAGAATGATTATATGTATTGTAGAAATGTCTCCTATCATGTTCCCTATTTTTTTATTATGTCCACATCCTGGTCCCCATCTTGGAAATCATAACAAACGTGCACTTTTTTGTTTAATTTACACATTGGACCATAGGAAAAATGACACTACAGCTACAGAGGTGACCGTCTGGTAGCCCAGCTCGACTATCCATCTCTACTGAAGACCCTTTCAGCTTTTTGAGAGTTGGGTGGAGGACATCATCTCTGAAAATAGGGTCCCACAGCTGCACCCCATCAGTGTGAGCAGGACTCTTAGGACTCTTAGAAGAGTCAATGTTTTGAGACCATGGGGGGCGCTTAGCCCCCTCTCTTCGTCACTGAGGATGATTTCATTTTTCAGGGATTAGAGAGAGTGGTCCTTGTGGTGGACTGCAGGTATGGAGAGCTGTTGTCATCGTATTAGATAGATAAGAATGATTATATGTATTGTAGAAATGTCTCCTATCATGTTCCCTAATTTTTTATTATGTCCACATCCTGGTCCCCATCTTGGACATCATAACAAACGTGCACTTTTTTGTTTAATTTACACATTGGACCATAGGAAAAATGACACTACAGCTACAGAGGTGACCGTCTGATAGCCCAGCTCGACTATCCATCTCTACTGAAGACCCTTTCAGCTTTTTGAGAGTTGGGTGGAGGACATCATCCCTTAAAATAGGGTCCCACAGCTGCACCCCATCAGTGTAAGCAGGACTCTTAGGACTCTTAGAAGAGTCAATGCTCTAAAACCATGGGGGGCGCTTAGCCCCCTCTCTTCGTCCCTGAGGATGATTTCATTTTTCAGGGATTAGAGAGGGTGGTCCTTGTGGTGGACTGCAGGTATGGAGAGCTGTTGTCATCGTATTAGATAGATAAGAATGATTATATGTATTGTAGAAATGTCTCCTATCATGTTCCCTAATTTTTTATTATGTCCACATCCTGGTCCCCATCTTGGACATCATAACAAACGTGCACTTTTTTGTTTAATTTACACATTGGACCATAGGAAAAATGACACTACAGCTACAGAGGTGACCGTCTGATAGCCCAGCTCGACTATCCATCTCTACTGAAGACCCTTTCAGCTTTTTGAGAGTTGGGTGGAGGACATCATCTCTGAAAATAGGGTCCCACAGCTGCACCCCATCAGTGTGAGCAGGACTCTTAGGACTCTTAGAAGAGTTAATGCTCTGAGACCATGGGGGCGCTTACCCCCTCTCTTCGTCACTGAGGATGATTTCATTTTTCAGGGATTAGAGAGGGTGGTCCTTGTGGTGGACTGCAGGTATGGAGAGCTGTTGTCATCGTATTAGATAGATAAGAATGATTATATGTATTGTAGAAATGTCTCCTATCATGTTCCCTAATTTTTTATTATGTCCACATCCTGGTCCCCATCTTGGACATCATAACAAACGTGCACTTTTTTGTTTAATTTACACATTGGACCATAGGAAAAATGACACTACAGCTACAGAGGTGACCGTCTGATAGCCCAGCTCGACTATCCATCTCTACTGAAGACCCTTTCAGCTTTTTGAGAGTTGGGTGGAGGACATCATCTCTTAAAATAGGGTCCCACAGCTGCACCCCATCAGTGTAAGCAGGACTCTTAGGACTCTTAGAAGAGTCAATGCTCTAAAACCATGGGGGGCGCTTAGCCCCCTCTCTTCGTCCCTGAGGATGATTTCATTTTTCAGGGATTAGAGAGGGTGGTCCTTGTGGTGGACTGCAGGTATGGAGAGCTGTTGTCATCGTATTAGATAGATAAGAATGATTATATGTATTGTAGAAATGTCTCCTATCATGTTCCCTAATTTTTTATTATGTCCACATCCTGGTCCCCATCTTGGACATCATAACAAACGTGCACTTTTTTGTTTAATTTACACATTGGACCATAGGAAAAATGACACTACAGCTACAGAGGTGACCGTCTGATAGCCCAGCTCGACTATCCATCTCTACTGAAGACCCTTTCAGCTTTTTGAGAGTTGGGTGGAGGACATCATCTCTGAAAATAGGGTCCCACAGCTGCACCCCATCAGTGTGAGCAGGACTCTTAGGACTCTTAGAAGAGTTAATGCTCTGAGACCATGGGGGCGCTTAGCCCCCTCTCTTCGTCACTGAGGATGATTTCATTTTTCAGGGATTAGAGAGGGTGGTCCTTGTGGTGGACTGCAGGTATGGAGAGCTGTTGTCATCGTATTAGATAGATAAGAATGATTATATGTATTGTAGAAATGTCTCCTATCATGTTCCCTAATTTTTTATTATGTCCACATCCTGGTCCCCATCTTGGACATCATAACAAACGTGCACTTTTTTGTTTAATTTACACATTGGACCATAGGAAAAATGACACTACAGCTACAGAGGTGACCGTCTGATAGCCCAGCTCGACTATCCATCTCTACTGAAGACCCTTTCAGCTTTTTGAGAGTTGGGTGGAGGACATCATCTCTGAAAATAGGGTCCCACAGCTGCACCCCATCAGTGTGAGCAGGACTCTTAGGACTCTTAGAAGAGTCAATGCTCTGAGACCATTGGGGGCACTTAGCCCCCTCTCTTCATCACTGAGGATGATTTCATTTTTCAGGGATTAGAGAGGGTGGTCCTTGTGGTGGACTGCAGGTATGGAGAGCTGTTGTCATCGTATTAGATAGATAAGAATGATTATATGTATTGTAGAAATGTCTCCTATCATGTTCCCTAATTTTTTATTATGTCCACATCCTGGTCCCCATCTTGGACATCTTTGTTTAATTTACACATTGGACCATAGGGAAAATTGAAACTACAGCTACAGAGGTGACCGTCTGATAGCCCAGCTCGACTATCCATCTCTACTGAAGACCCCTTTCAGCTTTTTGAGAGTTGGAGGTGGAGGACATCATCTCTGAAAATAGGGTCCCACAGCTGCACCCCATCAGTGTGAGCAGGACTCTTAGGACTCTTAGACCCTGTTCAGCTTTTTGAGAGTTGGGTGGAGGACATCATCTCTGAAAATAGGGGTCCCACAGCTGCACCCCATCAGTGTGAGCAGGACTCTTAGGACTCTTAGAAGAGTCAATGCTCTGAGACCATTGGGGGGCACTTAGCCCCCTCTCTTCATCACTGAGGATGATTTCATTTTTCAGGGATTAGAGAGGGGTGGTCCTTGTGGTGGACTGCAGATATGGAGAGCTGTTATCATCGTATTAGATAGATAAGAATGATTATATGTATTGTAGAAATGTCTCCTATCATGTTCCCTAATTTTTTATTATGTCCACATCCTGGTCCCCATCTTGGACATCATATAACAAACGTGCACTTTTTTTGTTTAATTTACACATTGGACCATAGGGAAAAAATGACACTACAGCTACAGAGGTGACCGTCTGATAGCCCAGCTCGACTATCCATCTCTACTGAAGACTAGAGTTGAGCGCGGAGTTCGTGGTTCGTGGTTCTCCAGTTCTAGGCTCGAGTGATTTTTGGGGCATGTTCTAGATCGAACTAGAACTCGAGCTTTTTGCAAAAGCTCGATAGTTCTAGAAACGTTCGAGAACGGTTCTAGCAGCGCAAAAAACAGCTAAATCATAGCTTGGTTTCTGCTGTAATAGTGTAAGTCACTCTGTGAATCAAACTATTATCACATTTCAGTGTATAGTGTGCGTGAACAGCGCCTTCAGATCACTGCTGTTTCTATAATTTTTTTTTTTTTTTTCTTGTCTTCCTTCCCTAAGCGCGCGCGTCTTGTGGGGCGGGCCAGCATGTCAGCCAATCACAGACACACACACAGCTAAGTGGACTTTGAGCCAGAGAAGCAACGGCATGTGTGATAGGATCTGCATGTCACATGTCCCTGCATTATAAAACCGGACATTTTCTTCACGAACGCCATTATCTGCCTTCTGCGTCTTTGGTGTCAGACATCAGTGTCGCAGCTCCGTCCTCCTGAGTCCTATAGCCGATACAGCTGTATGCGCTGCATACACAACGTTAGACAGCTTAGGGAGAGCACATTCTAGCAGTCCTTTTAAGGGCTCAAAGCGGCAGGGTCAGAGAGCCATAGGTGACAGGTCCTGCAAACATTAACAGCGTCTGTGTAGCCCAGGTCAGGGATTTCCTCCCTGCATTTCACCATTAGGAGGAAATAGAAAGGCAGGCTTCCATTCCTCTACCCAGAGCACCACAATCCTGCCACTGTACCCTCTTGTCCTCTGCACACTCCAACTCATTCTAACTAAGCCATTATACTAGCAAACACTCAGTGTACCTAGTGGCATCCTATACGTGGCTATTGGACTTTGCTTTAGTCCCACTAGTGCCAAGACATTTGCAGAGCGCATCTGCCTGCGTTGCACACTCCAACTAATTATAACTAAGCCATTATACTAGCAAACACTCAGTGTACCTAGTGGCATCCTATACGTGGCTATTGGACTTTGCTTTAGTCCCACTAGTGCCAAGACATTTGCAGAGCGCATCTGCCTGCGTTGCACACTCCAACTAATTATAACTAAGCCATTATACTAGCAAACACTCAGTGTACCTAGTGGCATCCTATACGTGGCTATTGGACTTTGCTATAGTCCCACTAGTGCCAAGACATTTGCAGAGCGCAACTGCCTGCGTTGCACACTCCAACTAATTATAACTAAGCCATTATACTAGCACACACTCAGTGTACCTAGTGGCATCCTATACATGGCTATTGGACTTTGCTATAGTCCCACTAGTGCCAAGACATTTGCAGAGCGCATCTGCCTGCGTTGCACACTCCAACTAATTATAACTAAGCCATTATACTAGCACACACTCAGTGTACCTAGTGGCATCCTATACGTGGCTATTGGACTTTGCTATAGTCCCACTAGTGCCAAGACATTTGCAGAGCGCATCTGCCTGCGTTGCACACTCCAACTAATTATAACTAAGCCATTATACTAGCAAACACTCAGTGTACCTAGTGGCATCCTATACGTGGCTATTGGACTTTGCTATAGTCCCACTAGTGCCAAGACATTTGCAGAGCGCATCTGCCTGCGTTGCACACTCCAACTAATTATAACTAAGCCATTATACTAGCACACACTCAGTGTACCTAGTGGCATCCTATACGTGGCTATTGGACTTTGCTATAGTCCCACTAGTGCCAAGACATTTGCAGAGCGCATCTGCCTGCGTTGCACACTCCAACTAATTATAACTAAGCCATTATACTAGCACACACTCAGTGTACCTAGTGGCATCCTATACGTGGCTATTGGACTTTGCTATAGTCCCACTAGTGCCAAGACATTTGCAGAGCGCATCTGCCTGCGTTGCACACTCCAACTAATTATAACTAAGCCATTATACTAGCAAACACTTAGTGTACCTAGTGGCATCCTATACGTGGCTATTGGACTTTGCTTTAGTCCCACTAGTGCCAAGACATTTGCAGAACGCATCTGCCTGCGTTGCACACTCCAACTAATTATAACTAAGCCATTATACTAGCACACACTCAGTGTACCTAGTGGCATCCTATACGTGGCTATTGGACTTTGCTATAGTCCCACTAGTGCCAAGACATTTGCAGAGCGCATCTGCCTGCGTTGCACACTCCAACTAATTATAACTAAGCCATTATACTAGCAAACACTCAGTGTACCTAGTGGCATCCTATACGTGGCTATTGGACTTTGCTATAGTCCCACTAGTGCCAAGACATTTGCAGAGCGCATCTGCCTGCGTTGCACACTCCAACTAATTATAACTAAGCCATTATACTAGCAAACACTTAGTGTACCTAGTGGCATCCTATACGTGGCTATTGGACTTTGCTTTAGTCCCACTAGTGCCAAGACATTTGCAGAACGCATCTGCCTGCGTTGCACACTCCAACTAATTATAACTAAGCCATTATACTAGCACACACTCAGTGTACCTAGTGGCATCCTATACGTGGCTATTGGACTTTGCAATAGTCCCACTAGTGCCAAGACATTTGCAGAGCGCATCTGCCTGCGTTGCACACTCCAACTAATTATAACTAAGCCATTATACTAGCAAACACTCAGTGTACCTAGTGGCATCCTATACGTGGCTATTGGACTTTGCTATAGTCCCAATAGTGCCAAGACATTTGCAGAGCGCATCTGCCTGCGTTGCACACTCCAACTAATTATAACTAAGCCATTATACTAGCACACACTCAGTGTACCTAGTGGCATCCTATACGTGGCTATTGGACTTTGCTATAGTCCCACTAGTGCCAAGACATTTGCAGAGCGCATCTGCCTGCGTTGCACACTCCAACTAATTATAACTAAGCCATTATACTAGCACACACTCAGTGTACCTAGTGGCATCCTATACGTGGCTATTGGACTTTGCTATAGTCCCACTAGTGCCAAGACATTTGCAGAGCGCATCTGCCTGCGTTGCACACTCCAACTAATTATAACTAAGCCATTATACTAGCACACACTCAGTGTACCTAGTGGCATCCTATACGTGGCTATTGGACTTTGCTATAGTCCCACTAGTGCCAAGACATTTGCAGAGCGCATCTGCCTGCGTTGCACACTCCAACTAATTATAACTAAGCCATTATACTAGCAAACACTCAGTGTACCTAGTGGCATCCTATACGTGGCTATTGGACTTTGCTATAGTCCCACTAGTGCCAAGACATTTGCAGAGCGCATCTGCCTGCGTTGCACACTCCAACTAATTATAACTAAGCCATTATACTAGCACACACTCAGTGTACCTAGTGGCATCCTATACGTGGCTATTGGACTTTGCTATAGTCCCACTAGTGCCAAGACATTTGCAGAGCGCATCTGCCTGCGTTGCACACTCCAACTAATTATAACTAAGCCATTATACTAGCACACACTCAGTGTACCTAGTGGCATCCTATACGTGGCTATTGGACTTTGCTATAGTCCCACTAGTGCCAAGACATTTGCAGAGCGCATCTGCCTGCGTTGCACACTCCAACTAATTATAACTAAGCCATTATACTAGCAAACACTCAGTGTACCTAGTGGCATCCTATACGTGGCTATTGGACTTTGCTATAGTCCCACTAGTGCCAAGACATTTGCAGAGCGCATCTGCCTGCGTTGCACACTCCAACTAATTATAACTAAGCCATTATACTAGCACACACTCAGTGTACCTAGTGGCATCCTATACGTGGCTATTGGACTTTGCTATAGTCTCACTAGTGCCAAGACATTTGCAGAGCGCATCTGCCTGCGTTGCACACTCCAACTAATTATAACTAAGCCATTATACTAGCACACACTCAGTGTACCTAGTGGCATCCTATACGTGGCTATTGGACTTTGCTATAGTCCCACTAGTGCCAAGACATTTGCAGAGCGCATCTGCCTGCGTTGCACACTCCAACTAATTATAACTAAGCCATTATACTAGCAAACACTTACTGTGTACCTAGTGGCATCCTATACGTGGCTATTGGACTTTGCTTTAGTCCCACTAGTGCCAAGACATTTGCAGAACGCATCTGCCTGCGTTGCACACTCCAACTAATTATAACTAAGCCATTATACTAGCACACACTCAGTGTACCTAGTGGCATCCTATACGTGGCTATTGGACTTTGCTATAGTCCCACTAGTGCCAAGACATTTGCAGAGCGCATCTGCCTGCGTTGCACACTCCAACTAATTATAACTAAGCCATTATACTAGCACACACTCAGTGTACCTAGTGGCATCCTATACGTGGCTATTGGACTTTGCTATAGTCCCACTAGTGCCAAGACATTTGCAGAGCGCATCTGCCTGCGTTGCACACTCCAACTAATTATAACTAAGCCATTATACTAGCACACACTCAGTGTACCTAGTGGCATCCTATACGTGGCTATTGGACTTTGCTATAGTCCCACTAGTGCCAAGACATTTGCAGAGCGCATCTGCCTGCGTTGCACACTCCAACTAATTATAACTAAGCCATTATACTAGCAAACACTTAGTGTACCTAGTGGCATCCTATACGTGGCTATTGGACTTTGCTTTAGTCCCACTAGTGCCAAGACATTTGCAGAACGCATCTGCCTGCGTTGCACACTCCAACTAATTATAACTAAGCCATTATACTAGCACACACTCAGTGTACCTAGTGGCATCCTATACGTGGCTATTGGACTTTGCTATAGTCCCACTAGTGCCAAGACATTTGCAGAGCGCATCTGCCTGCGTTGCACACTCCAACTAATTATAACTAAGCCATTATACTAGCACACACTCAGTGTACCTAGTGGCATCCTATACGTGGCTATTGGACTTTGCTATAGTCCCACTAGTGCCAAGACATTTGCAGAGCGCATCTGCCTGCGTTGCACACTCCAACTAATTATAACTAAGCCATTATACTAGCAAACACTTAGTGTACCTAGTAGCATCCTATACGTGGCTATTGGACTTTGCTTTATTCCCACTAGTGCCAAGACATTTGCAGAACGCATCTGCCTGCGTTGCACACTCCAACTAATTATAACTAAGCCATTATACTAGCACACACTCAGTGTACCTAGTGGCATCCTATACGTGGCTATTGGACTTTGCTATAGTCCCACTAGTGCCAAGACATTTGCAGAGCGCATCTGCCTGCGTTGCACACTCCAACTAATTATAACTAAGCCATTATACTAGCAAACACTCAGTGTACCTAGTGGCATCCTATACGTGGCTATTGGACTTTGCTATAGTCCCACTAGTGCCAAGACATTTGCAGAGCGCATCTGCCTGCGTTGCACACTCCAACTAATTATAACTAAGCCATTATACTAGCACACACTCAGTGTACCTAGTGGCATCCTATACGTGGCTATTGGACTTTGCTATAGTCCCACTAGTGCCAAGACATTTGCAGAGCGCATCTGCCTGCGTTGCACACTCCAACTAATTATAACTAAGCCATTATACTAGCACACACTCAGTGTACCTAGTGGCATCCTATACGTGGCTATTGGACTTTGCTATAGTCCCACTAGTGCCAAGACATTTGCAGAGCGCATCTGCCTGCGTTGCACACTCCAACTAATTATAACTAAGCCATTATACTAGCAAACACTTAGTGTACCTAGTGGCATCCTATACGTGGCTATTGGACTTTGCTTTAGTCCCACTAGTGCCAAGACATTTGCAGAACGCATCTGCCTGCGTTGCACACTCCAACTAATTATAACTAAGCCATTATACTAGCACACACTCAGTGTACCTAGTGGCATCCTATACGTGGCTATTGGACTTTGCTATAGTCCCACTAGTGCCAAGACATTTGCAGAGCGCATCTGCCTGCGTTGCACACTCCAACTAATTATAACTAAGCCATTATACTAGCACACACTCAGTGTACCTAGTGGCATCCTATACGTGGCTATTGGACTTTGCTATAGTCCCACTAGTGCCAAGACATTTGCAGAGCGCATCTGCCTGCGTTGCACACTCCAACTAATTATAACTAAGCCATTATACTAGCAAACACTCAGTGTACCTAGTGGCATCCTATACGTGGCTATTGGACTTTGCTATAGTCCCACTAGTGCCAAGACATTTGCAGAGCGCATCTGCCTGCGTTGCACACTCCAACTAATTATAACTAAGCCATTATACTAGCACACACTCAGTGTACCTAGTGGCATCCTATACGTGGCTATTGGACTTTGCTATAGTCCCACTAGTGCCAAGACATTTGCAGAGCGCATCTGCCTGCGTTGCACACTCCAACTAATTATAACTAAGCCATTATACTAGCACACACTCAGTGTACCTAGTGGCATCCTATACGTGGCTATTGGACTTTGCTATAGTCCCACTAGTGCCAAGACATTTGCAGAGCGCATCTGCCTGCGTTGCACACTCCAACTAATTATAACTAAGCCATTATACTAGCAAACACTCAGTGTACCTAGTGGCATCCTATACGTGGCTATTGGACTTTGCTATAGTCCCACTAGTGCCAAGACATTTGCAGAGCGCATCTGCCTGCGTTGCACACTCCAACTAATTATAACTAAGCCATTATACTAGCACACACTCAGTGTACCTAGTGGCATCCTATACGTGGCTATTGGACTTTGCTATAGTCCCACTAGTGCCAAGACATTTGCAGAGCGCATCTGCCTGCATTGCACACTCCAACTAATTATAACTAAGCCATTATACTAGCACACACTCAGTGTACCTAGTGGCATCCTATACGTGGCTATTGGACTTTGCTATAGTCCCACTAGTGCCAAGACATTTGCAGAGCGCATCTGCCTGCGTTGCACACTCCAACTAATTATAACTAAGCCATTATACTAGCAAACACTTAGTGTACCTAGTGGCATCCTATACGTGGCTATTGGACTTTGCTTTAGTCCCACTAGTGCCAAGACATTTGCAGAACGCATCTGCCTGCGTTGCACACTCCAACTAATTATAACTAAGCCATTATACTAGCACACACTCAGTGTACCTAGTGGCATCCTATACGTGGCTATTGGACTTTGCTATAGTCCCACTAGTGCCAAGACATTTGCAGAGCGCATCTGCCTGCGTTGCACACTCCAACTAATTATAACTAAGCCATTATACTAGCACACACTCAGTGTACCTAGTGGCATCCTATACGTGGCTATTGGACTTTGCTATAGTCCCACTAGTGCCAAGACATTTGCAGAGCGCATCTGCCTGCGTTGCACACTCCAACTAATTATAACTAAGCCATTATACTAGCACACACTCAGTGTACCTAGTGGCATCCTATACGTGGCTATTGGACTTTGCTATAGTCCCACTAGTGCCAAGACATTTGCAGAGCGCATCTGCCTGCGTTGCACACTCCAACTAATTATAACTAAGCCATTATACTAGCAAACACTTAGTGTACCTAGTGGCATCCTATACGTGGCTATTGGACTTTGCTTTAGTCCCACTAGTGCTAAGACATTTGCAGAACGCATCTGCCTGCGTTGCACACTCCAACTAATTATAACTAAGCCATTATACTAGCACACACTCAGTGTACCTAGTGGCATCCTATACGTGGCTATTGGACTTTGCTATAGTCCCACTAGTGCCAAGACATTTGCAGAGCGCATCTGCCTGCGTTGCACACTCCAACTAATTATAACTAAGCCATTATACTAGCACACACTCAGTGTACCTAGTGGCATCCTATACGTGGCTATTGGACTTTGCTATAGTCCCACTAGTGCCAAGACATTTGCAGAGCGCATCTGCCTGCGTTGCACACTCCAACTAATTATAACTAAGCCATTATACTAGCAAACACTTAGTGTACCTAGTGGCATCCTATACGTGGCTATTGGACTTTGCTTTAGTCCCACTAGTGCCAAGACATTTGCAGAACGCATCTGCCTGCGTTGCACACTCCAACTAATTATAACTAAGCCATTATACTAGCACACACTCAGTGTACCTAGTGGCATCCTATACGTGGCTATTGGACTTTGCTATAGTCCCACTAGTGCCAAGACATTTGCAGAGCGCATCTGCCTGCGTTGCACACTCCAACTAATTATAACTAAGCCATTATACTAGCACACACTCAGTGTACCTAGTGGCATCCTATACGTGGCTATTGGACTTTGCTATAGTCCCACTAGTGCCAAGACATTTGCAGAGCGCATCTGCCTGCGTTGCACACTCCAACTAATTATAACTAAGCCATTATACTAGCAAACACTTAGTGTACCTAGTGGCATCCTATACGTGGCTATTGGACTTTGCTTTAGTCCCACTAGTGCCAAGACATTTGCAGAACGCATCTGCCTGCGTTGCACACTCCAACTAATTATAACTAAGCCATTATACTAGCACACACTCAGTGTACCTAGTGGCATCCTATACGTGGCTATTGGACTTTGCTATAGTCCCACTAGTGCCAAGACATTTGCAGAGCGCATCTGCCTGCGTTGCACACTCCAACTAATTATAACTAAGCCATTATACTAGCACACACTCAGTGTACCTAGTGGCATCCTATACGTGGCTATTGGACTTTGCTATAGTCCCACTAGTGCCAAGACATTTGCAGAGCGCATCTGCCTGCGTTGCACACTCCAACTAATTATAACTAAGCCATTATACTAGCAAACACTTAGTGTACCTAGTAGCATCCTATACGTGGCTATTGGACTTTGCTTTATTCCCACTAGTGCCAAGACATTTGCAGAACGCATCTGCCTGCGTTGCACACTCCAACTAATTATAACTAAGCCATTATACTAGCACACACTCAGTGTACCTAGTGGCATCCTATACGTGGCTATTGGACTTTGCTATAGTCCCACTAGTGCCAAGACATTTGCAGAGCGCATCTGCCTGCGTTGCACACTCCAACTAATTATAACTAAGCCATTATACTAGCAAACACTCAGTGTACCTAGTGGCATCCTATACGTGGCTATTGGACTTTGCTATAGTCCCACTAGTGCCAAGACATTTGCAGAGCGCATCTGCCTGCGTTGCACACTCCAACTAATTATAACTAAGCCATTATACTAGCACACACTCAGTGTACCTAGTGGCATCCTATACGTGGCTATTGGACTTTGCTATAGTCCCACTAGTGCCAAGACATTTGCAGAGCGCATCTGCCTGCGTTGCACACTCCAACTAATTATAACTAAGCCATTATACTAGCACACACTCAGTGTACCTAGTGGCATCCTATACGTGGCTATTGGACTTTGCTATAGTCCCACTAGTGCCAAGACATTTGCAGAGCGCATCTGCCTGCGTTGCACACTCCAACTAATTATAACTAAGCCATTATACTAGCAAACACTTAGTGTACCTAGTGGCATCCTATACGTGGCTATTGGACTTTGCTTTAGTCCCACTAGTGCCAAGACATTTGCAGAACGCATCTGCCTGCGTTGCACACTCCAACTAATTATAACTAAGCCATTATACTAGCACACACTCAGTGTACCTAGTGGCATCCTATACGTGGCTATTGGACTTTGCTATAGTCCCACTAGTGCCAAGACATTTGCAGAGCGCATCTGCCTGCGTTGCACACTCCAACTAATTATAACTAAGCCATTATACTAGCACACACTCAGTGTACCTAGTGGCATCCTATACGTGGCTATTGGACTTTGCTATAGTCCCACTAGTGCCAAGACATTTGCAGAGCGCATCTGCCTGCGTTGCACACTCCAACTAATTATAACTAAGCCATTATACTAGCAAACACTCAGTGTACCTAGTGGCATCCTATACGTGGCTATTGGACTTTGCTATAGTCCCACTAGTGCCAAGACATTTGCAGAGCGCATCTGCCTGCGTTGCACACTCCAACTAATTATAACTAAGCCATTATACTAGCACACACTCAGTGTACCTAGTGGCATCCTATACGTGGCTATTGGACTTTGCTATAGTCCCACTAGTGCCAAGACATTTGCAGAGCGCATCTGCCTGCGTTGCACACTCCAACTAATTATAACTAAGCCATTATACTAGCACACACTCAGTGTACCTAGTGGCATCCTATACGTGGCTATTGGACTTTGCTATAGTCCCACTAGTGCCAAGACATTTGCAGAGCGCATCTGCCTGCGTTGCACACTCCAACTAATTATAACTAAGCCATTATACTAGCAAACACTCAGTGTACCTAGTGGCATCCTATACGTGGCTATTGGACTTTGCTATAGTCCCACTAGTGCCAAGACATTTGCAGAGCGCATCTGCCTGCGTTGCACACTCCAACTAATTATAACTAAGCCATTATACTAGCACACACTCAGTGTACCTAGTGGCATCCTATACGTGGCTATTGGACTTTGCTATAGTCCCACTAGTGCCAAGACATTTGCAGAGCGCATCTGCCTGCATTGCACACTCCAACTAATTATAACTAAGCCATTATACTAGCACACACTCAGTGTACCTAGTGGCATCCTATACGTGGCTATTGGACTTTGCTATAGTCCCACTAGTGCCAAGACATTTGCAGAGCGCATCTGCCTGCGTTGCACACTCCAACTAATTATAACTAAGCCATTATACTAGCAAACACTTAGTGTACCTAGTGGCATCCTATACGTGGCTATTGGACTTTGCTTTAGTCCCACTAGTGCCAAGACATTTGCAGAACGCATCTGCCTGCGTTGCACACTCCAACTAATTATAACTAAGCCATTATACTAGCACACACTCAGTGTACCTAGTGGCATCCTATACGTGGCTATTGGACTTTGCTATAGTCCCACTAGTGCCAAGACATTTGCAGAGCGCATCTGCCTGCGTTGCACACTCCAACTAATTATAACTAAGCCATTATACTAGCACACACTCAGTGTACCTAGTGGCATCCTATACGTGGCTATTGGACTTTGCTATAGTCCCACTAGTGCCAAGACATTTGCAGAGCGCATCTGCCTGCGTTGCACACTCCAACTAATTATAACTAAGCCATTATACTAGCACACACTCAGTGTACCTAGTGGCATCCTATACGTGGCTATTGGACTTTGCTATAGTCCCACTAGTGCCAAGACATTTGCAGAGCGCATCTGCCTGCGTTGCACACTCCAACTAATTATAACTAAGCCATTATACTAGCAAACACTTAGTGTACCTAGTGGCATCCTATACGTGGCTATTGGACTTTGCTTTAGTCCCACTAGTGCTAAGACATTTGCAGAACGCATCTGCCTGCGTTGCACACTCCAACTAATTATAACTAAGCCATTATACTAGCACACACTCAGTGTACCTAGTGGCATCCTATACGTGGCTATTGGACTTTGCTATAGTCCCACTAGTGCCAAGACATTTGCAGAGCGCATCTGCCTGCGTTGCACACTCCAACTAATTATAACTAAGCCATTATACTAGCACACACTCAGTGTACCTAGTGGCATCCTATACGTGGCTATTGGACTTTGCTATAGTCCCACTAGTGCCAAGACATTTGCAGAGCGCATCTGCCTGCGTTGCACACTCCAACTAATTATAACTAAGCCATTATACTAGCAAACACTTAGTGTACCTAGTGGCATCCTATACGTGGCTATTGGACTTTGCTTTAGTCCCACTAGTGCCAAGACATTTGCAGAACGCATCTGCCTGCGTTGCACACTCCAACTAATTATAACTAAGCCATTATACTAGCACACACTCAGTGTACCTAGTGGCATCCTATACGTGGCTATTGGACTATGCTATAGTCCCACTAGTGCCAAGACATTTGCAGCACGTCTGCCTGCGTTGCACACTCCAACTAATTATAACTAAGTTACATTGTCAGGGATATTTATTCTTAATTATTCTGCTGTTAATAAAGCTAGACCACCACTGCAATCTTCACCACCTCTCAATTTTTACTACCACATTTTCAGTCCACAATCTTGTCGCAATCAACATGAGTGGCAAAATGACAGATGCTGGTGGAAAGGGGAAGAGGCGTGGTGGAAAAGGCAAAAAAGGTTTTGTCAGTGGGGAAGGTGGCAAAGCTCCATTATCATCTGCTGCAGATAGACCATCTACTAGCAAAAGTAAGATGTCTACTACTTATTGTGGACAATCCGATGTGCTCCCTTTTTTACGGACACGAACAAGAGGAACAAAGGTAGATGATGGGCAAAAAAGGAAAATGCTTGAATGGATCTCAAGTGGTCCAACAAGTGCCCTCTCAGCCACTTCAAGTACCGCATCCAAAAAACACCAGTCCTCTGAGTTGTCATCCCAATCACACTTGATTTCTCCCAGCTCTGAAGTCTCCATCAGCCCTGCACAGTATGGTGGAACTGAGATGGCTGAGTCTGCAGAGCTGTTCAGTCACACTATAGCCTGGGAATCAGAGGTCTGCTCCCAAGCTACAGTGAGTACAGAACAGGAAATGGTCTGCAGTGATGCCCAGAACCTTTGTGACTCAGATTCAGGCCGTGAGGACCAAGTTTCTGAGCATAATGTTGACCCTTTGTCACAAACTGTAACACCTGTGGTTATAGACAATGAGGAACATACTGATGAAGATGAGACGCAGATACCCGATTGGGATGACAACTTAAATATTCGGTCAGGGCAAGAAGAGGCTCGGTCTGAGGGGGAGGGGAGTGCAAACACAACAATTGATGATGACGTTCTAGATCCCACCTACTGTCAACCCCCAGTCAGGCACTCGAGGAGGTCAACAGAGGCGGTGGAGGAGGATGCAACCGACGACGAAGTTACCTTGCACCTTCCTGGACAGAGTCGGAGCACTGGTAGCACGTCTACAACTGCATCCTCAGCCACCACTCTGCCTATGAGCATTATTCGGGGTGGATCAACAGGTCGCATGGCCTCTAAGCCTTGCCTAGCCTGGTCCTTTTTTCACATCGAAAAAGATCGCCCAACTCATGTGATATGTAACATTTGTCATGATTCTGTTAGTAGAGGTCAAAACCTCAGCAGTTTGACAACTTCTTCCATGAATCGTCACATGACTAAATATCATAAGTCCCGGTGGGAAGCTCACCGTGCTGCAATGCGGCCTAGCGGAGCGAACCATCCACCGCCCGCCCCTTCCAGTGCATCCGCGCGCTCTTCATCTTCTAGGACTGTGGGGACAGCTGTCACACCTGTTTTTCCACGCAAAACTTCCACCACTGTAACCGCAACAGGCAGTTTGCTTGTAAGGTCGTCAGTTGGTTTGGAAGGGGAAACAAGTGAGTGTGTACAGCTCTCTCAGACATCGATAGCACCAACGTTGGATGAAGGCAACATCATGTCTCCGCCTGCACTTTCCTCACAAACCAGCATTTTTCCAGGGACACCCTACTCAACACCGTCTACACACAGCAGCCAGATCTCTGTCCCTCAGATGTGGTCAAATAAAAGGCCACTTCCTCCGACCCATGACAAAGCTAAGAGGTTGACTCTATCCCTCTGTAAGCTGTTGGCTACTGAAATGCTGCCTTTCCGCCTAGTGGACACACAGGATTTTAGAGACCTTATGTCTATCGCTGTGCCCCAGTACCAGATGCCTAGTCGCCACTACTTCTCTAAGAAAGGTGTGCCCGCGCTACACCAGCATGTCGCACACAACATCACCGCTTCCTTGAGAAACTCTGTGTGTGAACGGGTGCATTTCACCACCGATACTTGGACCAGTAAGCATGGACAGGGACGTTACATGTCGCTGACTGGGCACTGGGTAACTATGGTGATAGATGGTGAAGGGTCTGCTGCACAAGTCTTGCCGTCCCCACGACTTGTGTGTCAATCCTCTGTCTGTCCAAGTTCCGCCACTGCTTCTGCATCCTCCACCTCATCTGGGTCCTCCACCTCCGCCCCAAGCCTGCCTGGTCAGGCCACCAGCGTTCTCACTGCGCAGAAGGAATCACGCACCCCTCATTACTATGCTGGCAGCAGAGCGCAACGGCATCAGGCGGTCTTTAGCTTGACATGTCTTGGTAATAAGAGTCACACAGCTGAGGAGTTGTGGTCAGCTCTGCGGTCCGAGTTTAATAAATGGTTGTCTCCACTCAACCTGCAGCCTGGTAAGGCCGTGTGCGACAATGCTGCAAACCTGGGTGCGGCCCTTCGCCTGGGCAAGGTGACACACGTACCTTGTATGGCTCACGTGTTGAACCTTGTCGTGCAGCAATTTTTAACACACTATCCCGGCCTAGATGGCCTTCTGAACAGGGCACGAAAACTGCTCACTTCCGCCGTTCAAGCGCCGCAGCTGAGCGACTTGCATCGCTCCAGAAGTCTTTCGGCCTGCCGGTTCATCGCCTGAAATGCGATGTGGCGACACGCTGGAATTCAACTCTCCACATGTTACAGCGACTGTAGCAGCACCGCAGAGCCCTGGTGCAATACGTCATGACGTATAGCCTGGGCCAACGAGATGCAGAGGTGGGGCAGATCACCCTGATGGAGTGGTTTCAGATCAAGGACCTATGCACCCTTCTGCACAGTTTCGACATGGCGACGAATATGTTTAGCTCTGACAATGCCATTATCAGCATGACGATTCCAGTCATTTACATGCTGGAGCACACGCTAAACACTATTCGGAGTCAGGGGGTGGGACAACATGAAGGGGAGGAACTACAGGAGGATTCATATGCGCAAGGGACAACAACATCACCAAGGTCCAGACGTTCATCATCACCAACGCAGCAGGCATGGGACCATGGGGGACAGGGATCGACAAGGGCGCATAGTAGCAGGCGAAATGTTGAGCAAGGTGCAGGAGAACATGAAGAAATGGAGGACGAACTGTCCATGGACATGGAAGACTCAGCGGATGAGGGAGACCTTGGTCAAATTTCAGTTGAAAAAGGTTGGGGTCAGATGTCAGAGGAAGAAAGAACGGGTAGCACCTCTATGCCACAAACACAGCGTGGACTTGGTCCGCATGGCTGCGCAAGACACATGAGTGCCTTTTTGTTGCACTACCTCCAACATGACAGTCGTATTGTCAAAATTAGAAGTGATGATGACTACTGGATTGCCACACTATTAAATCCCCGGTACAAGTCCAAATTTTGTGACATAATTCCAGCCATAGAAAGGGACGCACGTATGCAGGAGTATCAGCAGAAGCTGTTACTAGATCTTAGCTCGGCTTTTCCACCAAACAACCGTGCAGGTGCAGGGAGTGAATCTCCCAGTTGTAACTTGACAAACATGGGACGGTCTCGTCATCTTCAACAGTCTACCCGTACCAGTAGGACCGTATCTGGTGCCGGTAACAGCAATTTTATGGAATCTTTTCATAATTTTTTTAGACCCTCTTTTGCAAGGCCACCAGAGACAACAAGTCTGACACATAGTCAACGGCTGGAGAGGATGATACAGGAGTATCTCCAAATGAACATCGATGCCATGACTGTGCAACTGGAGCCTTGCTCCTTTTGGGCTTCAAACCTAGAAAAATGGCCAGAGCTCGCAACTTACGCCTTGGAGATTTTGTCGTGTCCAGCTGCCAGCGTTGTCTCTGAACGTGTATTCAGTGCTGCTGGGTGTGTGCTGACAGATAAGCGCACGAGTCTGTCCAGTGACAATGTGGACAGACTGACGTTCATCAAAATGAACAAGTCATGGATCCAGAAGGAATTTACTACCCCTGTGTCATCCTGGGGAGAGTAAATGCTTGTTGATTTGGAATGTGCTTGATGCAAATCAAAACATCCTGTTTGCAACTAGGGCACAAGTGCTGCCACTGATAAGGTGTCTGTGTGGGGCCCAATTTTTGGAAAAAAAGGGAGACTCCGCTTGGAGTAACCCTTGCTTGATGTGTTTTTAAAAGAAGCCAAGATGAACAGAGCTGGGATCAGGAAAGACTTTGCTACCTACCCTGGTGTCATCCTGGGGACGGTTAATTATGGCGTATTTTTGAATGTGCTTGATGCAAATGTAGCTGTGAAGTGTACAACTAGGGCACAAGTGCTGCCACTGAATGGGTGGGTGTGTGTGGGGCACAATTTTTGGAAAAAAAGGGAGGCTCCGCTTGGAGTAACCCTTGCTTGATGTGTTTTTAAAAGAAGCCAAGATGAACAGAGCTGGGATCAGGAAAGACTTTGCTACCTACCCTGGTGTCATCCTGGGGACGGTTAATTATGGCGTTTTTTTGAATGTGCTTGATGCAAATCTAGCTGTGAAGTGTACAACTGGGGCACAACTGCTGCCACTGAATGGGTGGGTGTGTGGGGCCCAATTTTTGGAAAAAAAGGGAGACTCCGCTTGGAGTAACCCTTGCTTGCTGTGTTTTTAAAAGAAGCCAAGATGAACAGAGCTGGGATCAGGAAACACTTTGCTACCTACCCCGGTGTCATCCTGGGGACGGATAAGAATGGCGTATTTTTGAATGTGCTTGATGCAAATCTAGCTGTGAAGTGTACAACTGGGGCACAACTGCTGCCACTGAATGGGTGGGTGTGTGGGGCCCAATTTTTGGAAAAAAAGGGAGACTCCGCTTGGAGTAACCCTTGCTTGCTGTGTTTTTAAAAGAAGCCAAGATGAACAGAGCTGGGATCAGGAAACACTTTGCTACCTACCCCGGTGTCATCCTGGGGACGGATAAGAATGGCGTATTTTGGAATGTGCTTGATGCAAATCTAGCTGTGAAGTGTACAACTGGGGCACAACTGCTGCCACTGAATGGGTGGGTGTGTGGGGCCCAATTTTTGGAAAAAAGGGAGGCTCCGCTTGGAGTAACCCTTGCTTGATGTGTTTTTAAAAGAAGCCAAGATGAACAGAGCTGGGATCAGGAAAGACTTTGCTACCTACCCTGGTGTCATCCTGGGGACGGTTAATTATGGCGTATTTTTGAATGTGCTTGATGCAAATGTAGCTGTGAAGTGTACAACTAGGGCACAAGTGCTGCCACTGAATGGGTGGGTGTGTGTGGGGCACAATTTTTGGAAAAAAAGGGAGGCTCCGCTTGGAGTAACCCTTGCTTGATGTGTTTTTAAAAGAAGCCAAGATGAACAGAGCTGGGATCAGGAAAGACTTTGCTACCTACCCTGGTGTCATCCTGGGGACGGTTAATTATGGCGTTTTTTTGAATGTGCTTGATGCAAATCTAGCTGTGAAGTGTACAACTGGGGCACAACTGCTGCCACTGAATGGGTGGGTGTGTGGGGCCCAATTTTTGGAAAAAAAGGGAGACTCCGCTTGGAGTAACCCTTGCTTGCTGTGTTTTTAAAAGAAGCCAAGATGAACAGAGCTGGGATCAGGAAACACTTTGCTACCTACCCCGGTGTCATCCTGGGGACGGATAAGAATGGCGTATTTTTGAATGTGCTTGATGCAAATCTAGCTGTGAAGTGTACAACTGGGGCACAACTGCTGCCACTGAATGGGTGGGTGTGTGGGGCCCAATTTTTGGAAAAAAAGGGAGACTCCGCTTGGAGTAACCCTTGCTTGCTGTGTTTTTAAAAGAAGCCAAGATGAACAGAGCTGGGATCAGGAAAGACTTTGCTACCTACCCTGGTGTCATCCTGGGGACGGTTAATTATGGCGTATTTTTGAATGTGCTTGATGCAAATCTAGCTGTGAAGTGTACAACTGGGGCACAACTGCTGCCACTGAATGGGTGGGTGTGTGGGGCCCAATTTTTGGAAAAAAAGGGAGACTCCTCTTGGAGTAACCCTTGCTTGCTGTGTTTTTAAAAGAAGCCAAGATGAACAGAGCTGGGATCAGGAAACACTTTGCTACCTACCCCGGTGTCATCCTGGGGACGGATAAGAATGGCGTATTTTGGAATGTGCTTGATGCAAATCTAGCTGTGAAGTGTACAACTGGGGCACAACTGCTGCCACTGAATGGGTGGGTGTGTGGGGCCCAATTTTTGGAAAAAAGGGAGGCTCCGCTTGGAGTAACCCTTGCTTGATGTGTTTTTAAAAGAAGCCAAGATGAACAGAGCTGGGATCAGGAAAGACTTTGCTACCTACCCCGGTGTCATCCTGGGGACGGATAAGAATGGCGTATTTTTGAATGTGCTTGATGCAAATGTAGCTGTGAAGTGTACAACTAGGGCACAACTGCTGCCACTGAAGGGGTGGGTGTGTGTGGGGCCCAATTTTTGGAAAAAAGGGAGACTCCGCTTGGAGTAACCCTTGCTTACATTGTTTTTAAAAGAAGCCAAGATGAACAAGTCATGGGTCAGCAAAGACTTTGCTACCTACCCCGGTGTCATCCTGGGGATGGATAAGAATGGCGTATTTTTGAATGTGCTTGATGCAAATCTAGCTGTGAAGTGTACAACTGGGGCACAACTGCTGCCACTGAATGGGTGGGTGTGTGGGGCCCAATTTTTGGAAAAAAAGGGAGACTCCGCTTGGAGTAACCCTTGCTTGCTGTGTTTTTAAAAGAAGCCAAGATGAACAGAGCTGGGATCAGGAAACACTTTGCTACCTACCCCGGTGTCATCCTGGGGACGGATAAGAATGGCGTATTTTTGAATGTGCTTGATGCAAATGTAGCTGTGAAGTGTACAACTAGGGCACAACTGCTGCCACTGAAGGGGTGGGTGTGTGTGGGGCCCAATTTTTGGAAAAAAGGGAGACTCCGCTTGGAGTAACCCTTGCTTACATTGTTTTTAAAAGAAGCCAAGATGAACAAGTCATGGGTCAGCAAAGACTTTGCTACCTACCCCGGTGTCATCCTGGGGATGGATAAGAATGGCGTATTTTTGAATCTGCTTGATGCAAATGTAGCTGTGAAGTGTACAACTAGGGCACAACTGCTGCCACTGAAGGGGTGGGTGTGTGTGGGGCCCAATTTTTGGAAAAAAGGGAACTCCGCTTGGAGTAACCCTTGCTTACATTGTTTTTAAAAGAAGCCAAGATGAACAAGTCATGGGTCAGCAAAGACTTTGCTACCTACCCCGGTGTCATCCTGGGGATGGATAAGAATGGCGTATTTTTGAATGTGCTTGATGCAAATGTAGCTGTGAAGTGTACAACTAGGGCACAACTGCTGCCACTGAAGGGGTGGGTGTGTGTGGGGCCCAATTTTTGGAAAAAAGGGAGACTCCGCTTGGAGTAACCCTTGATTGCTGTGTTTTTTATAAATGATCCAAGCTGCACAGAGCTGGGATCAGGAAAGACTTTGCTACCTACCCCGGTGTCATCCTGGGGATGGATAAGAATGGCGTATTTTTGAATGTGCTTGATGCAAATCTAGCTGTGAAGTGTACAACTGGGGCACAACTGCTGCCACTGAAGGGGTGGGTGTGTGTGTGGCCCAATTTTTGGAAAAAAGGGAGACTCCGCTTGGAGTCACCTTGCGGTGTTTTACATGATTTTAGAAGGTCGTGCCATGCCTATATCTGTGTGTCCTCCTCTTTTTCCTTGTCCAGCTGTTTTGTTTTCGCATGAGTATATGTCCTTGTCACTTTCCAATGTGTTTGAGTTGTTTGTCACCTTTAGGACACCTTTGAGGGTGTTTTCTAGGTGTTTTTCTGTGTTTGTGATTGCCTGCCATTGTTTCCTATGCAGTTCGAGTTCGGTTCGTCGAACGTTCGACGAACCGAACTCGAACGGGAGTTCCGTTCGGCGAACCAACCTCCAGCCGAACCGCGACCGGTTCGCTCATCTCTACTGAAGACCCTTTCAGCTTTTTGAGAGTTGGGTGGAGAACATCATCTCTGAAAATAGGGTCCCACAGCTGCACCCCATCAGTGTGAGCAGGACTCTTAGGACTCTTAGAAGAGTCAATGCTCTGAGACCATGGGGGGCGCTTAGCCCCCTCTCCTCGTCACTGAGGATGATTTCACTTTTTAGGGAATAGAGAGGGTGGTCCTTGTGGTGGACTGCAGGTATGGAGAGCTGTTGTCATCGTATTAGATAGATAAGAATGATTATATGTATTGTAGAAATGTCTCCTATCATGTTCCCTATTTTTTTATTATGTCCACATCCTGGTCCCCATCTTGGAAATCATAACAAACGTGCACTTTTTTGTTTAATTTACAAATTGGACCATAGGAAAAATGACACTACAGCTACAGAGGTGACCGTCTGATAGCCCAGCTCGACTATCCATCTCTACTGAAGACCCTTTCAGCTTTTTGAGAGTTGGGTGGAGGACATCATCTCTGAAGATAGGGTCCCACAGCTGGACCCCATCAGAGTGAGCAGGAATCTTAGGACTCTTAGAAGAGTCAATGCTCTGAGACCATGGGGGGCGCTTAGCCCCCTCTCTTCGTCACTGAGGATGATTTCATTTTTCAGGGATTAGAGAGAGTGGTCCTTGTGGTGGACTGCAGGTATGGAGAGCTGTTGTGATCGTATTAGATAGATAAGAATGATTATATGTATTGTAGAAATGTCTTCAGTAGAGATGGATAGTCGAGCTGGGCTATCAGACGGTCACCTCTGTAGCTGTAGTGTCATTTTTCCTATGGTCCAATGTGTAAATTAAACAAAAAAGTGCACGTTTGTTATGATGTCCAAGATGGGGACCAGGATGTGGACATAATAAAAAATTAGGGAACATGATAGGAGACATTTCTACAATACATATAATCATTCTTATCTATTTAATACGATGACAACAGCTCTCCATACCTGCAGTCCACCACAAGGACCACCCTCTCTAATCCCTGAAAAATGAAATCATCCTCAGTGACGAAGAGAGGGGGCTAAGCGCCCCCCATGGTCTCAGAGCATTGACTCTTCTAAGAGTCCTAAGAGTCCTGCTCACACTGATGGGGTGCAGCTGTGGGACCCTATTTTAAGAGATGATGTCCTCCACCCAACTCTCAAAAAGCTGAAAGGGTCTTCAGTAGAGATGGATAGTCGAGCTGGGCTATCAGACGGTCACCTCTGTAGCTGTAGTGTCATTTTTCCTATGGTCCAATGTGTAAATTAAACAAAAAAGTGCACGTTTGTTATGATGTCCAAGATGGGGACCAGGATGTGGACATAATAAAAAATTAGGGAACATGATAGGAGACATTTCTACAATACATATAATCATTCTTATCTATCTAATACGATCACAACAGCTCTCCATACCTGCAGTCCACCACAAGGACCACTCTCTCTAATCCCTGAAAAATGAAATCATCCTCAGTGACGAAGAGAGGGGGCTAAGCGCCCCCCATGGTCTCAAAACATTGACTCTTCTAAGAGTCCTAAGAGTCCTGCTCACACTGATGGGGTGCAGCTGTGGGACCCTATTTTCAGAGATGATGTCCTCCACCCAACTCTCAAAAAGCTGAAAGGGTCTTCAGTAGAGATGGATAGTCGAGCTGGGCTACCAGACGGTCACCTCTGTAGCTGTAGTGTCATTTTTCCTATGGTCCAATGTGTAAATTAAACAAAAAAGTGCACGTTTGTTATGATGTCCAAGATGGGGACCAGGATGTGGACATAATAAAAAATTAGGGAACATGATAGGAGACATTTCTACAATACATATAATCATTCTTATCTATCTAATACGATGACAACAGCTCTCCATACCTGCAGTCCACCACAAGGACCACCCTCTCTAATCCCTGAAAAATGAAATCATCCTCAGTGACGAAGAGAGGGGGCTAAGCACCCCCATGGTCTCAGAGCATTAACTCTTCTAAGAGTCCTAAGAGTCCTGCTCACACTGATGGGGTGCAGCTGTGGGACCCTATTTTCAGAGATGATGTCCTCCACCCAACTCTCAAAAAGCTGAAAGGGTCTTCAGTAGAGATGGATAGTCGAGCTGGGCTATCAGACGGTCACCTCTGTAGCTGTAGTGTCATTTTTCCTATGGTCCAATGTGTAAATTAAACAAAAAAGTGCACGTTTGTTATGATGTCCAAGATGGGGACCAGGATGTGGACATAATAAAAAATTAGGGAACATGATAGGAGACATTTCTACAATACATATAATCATTCTTATCTATCTAATACGATGACAACAGCTCTCCATACCTGCAGTCCACCACAAGGACCACCCTCTCTAATCCCTGAAAAATGAAATCATCCTCAGGGACGAAGAGAGGGGGCTAAGCGCCCCCCATGGTTTTAGAGCATTGACTCTTCTAAGAGTCCTAAGAGTCCTGCTTACACTGATGGGGTGCAGCTGTGGGACCCTATTTTAAGAGATGATGTCCTCCACCCAACTCTCAAAAAGCTGAAAGGGTCTTCAGTAGAGATGGATAGTCGAGCTGGGCTATCAGACGGTCACCTCTGTAGCTGTAGTGTCATTTTTCCTATGGTCCAATGTGTAAATTAAACAAAAAAGTGCACGTTTGTTATGATGTCCAAGATGGGGACCAGGATGTGGACATAATAAAAAATTAGGGAACATGATAGGAGACATTTCTACAATACATATAATCATTCTTATCTATCTAATACGATCACAACAGCTCTCCATACCTGCAGTCCACCACAAGGACCACTCTCTCTAATCCCTGAAAAATGAAATCATCCTCAGTGACGAAGAGAGGGGGCTAAGCGCCCCCCATGGTCTCAAAACATTGACTCTTCTAAGAGTCCTAAGAGTCCTGCTCACACTGATGGGGTGCAGCTGTGGGACCCTATTTTCAGAGATGATGTCCTCCACCCAACTCTCAAAAAGCTGAAAGGGTCTTCAGTAGAGATGGATAGTCGAGCTGGGCTACCAGACGGTCACCTCTGTAGCTGTAGTGTCATTTTTCCTATGGTCCAATGTGTAAATTAAACAAAAAAGTGCACGTTTGTTATGATTTCCAAGATGGGGACCAGGATGTGGACATAATAAAAAAATAGGGAACATGATAGGAGACATTTCTACAATACATATAATCATTCTTATCTATCTAATACGATGACAACAGCTCTCCATACCTGCAGTCCACCACAAGGACCACCCTCTCTAATCCCTGAAAAATGAAATCATCCTCAGTGACGAAGAGAGGGGGCTAAGCACCCCCATGGTCTCAGAGCATTAACTCTTCTAAGAGTCCTAAGAGTCCTGCTCACACTGATGGGGTGCAGCTGTGGGACCCTATTTTCAGAGATGATGTCCTCCACCCAACTCTCAAAAAGCTGAAAGGGTCTTCAGTAGAGATGGATAGTCGAGCTGGGCTATCAGACGGTCACCTCTGTAGCTGTAGTGTCATTTTTCCTATGGTCCAATGTGTAAATTAAACAAAAAAGTGCACGTTTGTTATGATGTCCAAGATGGGGACCAGGATGTGGACATAATAAAAAATTAGGGAACATGATAGGAGACATTTCTACAATACATATAATCATTCTTATCTATCTAATACGATGACAACAGCTCTCCATACCTGCAGTCCACCACAAGGACCACCCTCTCTAATCCCTGAAAAATGAAATCATCCTCAGGGACGAAGAGAGGGGGCTAAGCGCCCCCCATGGTTTTAGAGCATTGACTCTTCTAAGAGTCCTAAGAGTCCTGCTTACACTGATGGGGTGCAGCTGTGGGACCCTATTTTAAGAGATGATGTCCTCCACCCAACTCTCAAAAAGCTGAAAGGGTCTTCAGTAGAGATGGATAGTCGAGCTGGGCTATCAGACGGTCACCTCTGTAGCTGTAGTGTCATTTTTCCTATGGTCCAATGTGTAAATTAAACAAAAAAGTGCACGTTTGTTATGATGTCCAAGATGGGGACCAGGATGTGGACATAATAAAAAATTAGGGAACATGATAGGAGACATTTCTACAATACATATAATCATTCTTATCTATCTAATACGATCACAACAGCTCTCCATACCTGCAGTCCACCACAAGGACCACTCTCTCTAATCCCTGAAAAATGAAATCATCCTCAGTGACGAAGAGAGGGGGCTAAGCGCCCCCCATGGTCTCAAAACATTGACTCTTCTAAGAGTCCTAAGAGTCCTGCTCACACTGATGGGGTGCAGCTGTGGGACCCTATTTTCAGAGATGATGTCCTCCACCCAACTCTCAAAAAGCTGAAAGGGTCTTCAGTAGAGATGGATAGTCGAGCTGGGCTACCAGACGGTCACCTCTGTAGCTGTAGTGTCATTTTTCCTATGGTCCAATGTGTAAATTAAACAAAAAAGTGCACGTTTGTTATGATTTCCAAGATGGGGACCAGGATGTGGACATAATAAAAAAATAGGGAACATGATAGGAGACATTTCTACAATACATATAATCATTCTTATCTATCTAATACGATGACAACAGCTCTCCATACCTGCAGTCCACCACAAGTACCACCCTCTCTATTCCCTGAAAAGTGAAATCATCCTCAGTGACGAAGAGAGGGGGCTAAGCGCCCCCCATGGTCTCAAAACATTGACTCTTCTAAGAGTCCTAAGAGTCCTGCTCACACTGATGGGGTGCAGCTGTGGGACCCTATTTTCAGAGATGATGTTCTCCACCCAACTCTCAAAAAGCTGAAAGGGTCTTCAGTAGAGATGGATAGTCGAGCTGGGCTATCAGACGGTCACCTCTGTAGCTGTGTTGTCATTTTTCCTATGGTCCAATGTGTAAATTAAACAAAAAAGTGCACGTTTGTTATGATGTCCAAGATGGGGACCAGGATGTGGACATAATAAAAAATTAGGGAACATGATAGGAGACATTTCTACAATACATATAATCATTCTTATCTATTTAATACGATGACAACAGCTCTCCATACCTGCAGTCCACCACAAGGACCACCCTCTCTAATCCCTGAAAAATGAAATCATCCTCAGTGACGAAGAGAGGGGGCTAAGCGCCCCCCATGGTCTCAAAACATTGACTCTTCTAAGAGTCCTAAGAGTCCTGCTCACACTGATGGGGTGCAGCTGTGGGACCCTATTTTCAGAGATGATGTCCTCCACCCAACTCTCAAAAAGCTGAAAGGGTCTTCAGTAGAGATGGATAGTCGAGCTGGGCTACCAGACGGTCACCTCTGTAGCTGTAGTGTCATTTTTCCTATGGTCCAATGTGTAAATTAAACAAAAAAGTGCACGTTTGTTATGATTTCCAAGATGGGGACCAGGATGTGGACATAATAAAAAAATAGGGAACATGATAGGAGACATTTCTACAATACATATAATCATTCTTATCTATCTAATACGATGACAACAGCTCTCCATACCTGCAGTCCACCACAAGTACCACCCTCTCTATTCCCTGAAAAGTGAAATCATCCTCAGTGACGAAGAGAGGGGGCTAAGCGCCCCCCATGGTCTCAAAACATTGACTCTTCTAAGAGTCCTAAGAGTCCTGCTCACACTGATGGGGTGCAGCTGTGGGACCCTATTTTCAGAGATGATGTTCTCCACCCAACTCTCAAAAAGCTGAAAGGGTCTTCAGTAGAGATGGATAGTCGAGCTGGGCTATCAGACGGTCACCTCTGTAGCTGTAGTGTCATTTTTCCTATGGTCCAATGTGTAAATTAAACAAAAAAGTGCACGTTTGTTATGATGTCCAAGATGGGGACCAGGATGTGGACATAATAAAAAATTAGGGAACATGATAGGAGACATTTCTACAATACATATAATCATTCTTATCTATTTAATACGATGACAACAGCTCTCCATACCTGCAGTCCACCACAAGGACCACCCTCTCTAATCCCTGAAAAATGAAATCATCCTCAGTGACGAAGAGAGGGGGCTAAGCGCCCCCCATGGTCTCAGAGCATTGACTCTTCTAAGAGTCCTAAGAGTCCTGCTCACACTGATGGGGTGCAGCTGTGGGACCCTATTTTCAGAGATGATGTCCTCCACCCAACTCTCAAAAAGCTGAAAGGGTCTTCAGTAGAGATGGATTGTCGAGCTGGGCTATCAGACGGTCACCTCTGTAGCTGTAGTGTCATTTTTCCTATGGTCCAATGTGTAAATTAAACAAAAAAGTGCACGTTTGTTATGATGTCCAAGATGGGGACCAGGATGTGGACATAATAAAAAATTAGGGAACATGATAGGAGACATTTCTACAATACATATAATCATTCTTATCTATCTAATACGATGATAACAGCTCTCCATACCTGCAGTCCACCACAAGGACCACCCTCTCTAATCCCTGAAAAATGAAATCATCCTCAGTGACGAAGAGAGGGGGCTAAGTGCCCCCAATGGTCTCAGAGCATTGACTCTTCTAAGAGTCCTAAGAGTCCTGCTCACACTGATGGGGTGCAGCTGTGGGACCCTATTTTCAGAGATAATGTCCTCCACCCAACTCTCAAAAAGCTGAAAGGGTCTTCAGTAGAGATGGATAGTCGAGCTGGGCTATCAGACGGTCACCTCTGTAGCTGTAGTGTCATTTTTCCTATGGTCCAATGTGTAAATTAAACAAAAAAGTGCACGTTTGTTATGATGTCCAAGATGGGGACCAGGATGTGGACATAATAAAAAATTAGGGAACATGATAGGAGACATTTCTACAATACATATAATCATTCTTATCTATCTAATACGATGACAACAGCTCTCCATACCTGCAGTCCACCACAAGGACCACCCTCTCTAATCCCTGAAAAATGAAATCATCCTCAGTGACGAAGAGAGGGGGCTAAGCGCCCCCATGGTCTCAGAGCATTAACTCTTCTAAGAGTCCTAAGAGTCCTGCTCACACTGATGGGGTGCAGCTGTGGGACCCTATTTTCAGAGATGATGTCCTCCACCCAACTCTCAAAAAGCTGAAAGGGTCTTCAGTAGAGATGGATAGTCGAGCTGGGCTATCAGACGGTCACCTCTGTAGCTGTAGTGTCATTTTTCCTATGGTCCAATGTGTAAATTAAACAAAAAAGTGCACATTTGTTATGATGTCCAAGATGGGGACCAGGATGTGGACATAATAAAAAATTAGGGAACATGATAGGAGACATTTCTACAATACATATAATCATTCTTATCTATCTAATACGATGACAACAGCTCTACATACCTGCAGTCCACCACAAGGACCACCCTCTCTAATCCCTGAAAAATGAAATCATCCTCAGTGACGAAGAGAGGGGGCCAAGCGCCCCCCATGGTACCAGAGCATTGACTCTTCTAAGAGTCCTAAGAGTCCTGCTCACACTGATGGGGATTATAGGAAAAATGACACTACAGCTACAGAGGTGACCGTCTGATAGCCCAGCTCGACTATCCATCTCTACTGAAGACCCTTTCAGCTTTTTGAGAGTTGGGTGGAGGACATCATCTCTGAAAATAGGGTCCCACAGCTGCACCCCATCAGTGTAAGCAGGACTCTTAGGACTCTTAGAAGAGTCAATGCTCTAAAACCATGGGGGGCGCTTAGCCCCCTCTCTTCGTCCCTGAGGATGATTTCATTTTTCAGGGATTAGAGAGGGTGGTCCTTGTGGTGGACTGCAGGTATGGAGAGCTGTTGTCATCATATTAGATAGATAAGAATGATTATATGTATTGTAGAAATGTCTCCTATCATGTTCCCTAATTTCTTATTATGTCCACATCCTGGTCCCCATCTTGGACATCATAACAAACGTGCACTTTTTTGTTTAATTTACACATTGGACCATAGGAAAAATGACACTACAGCTACAGAGGTGACCGTCTGATAGCCCAGCTCGACTATCCATCTCTACTGAAGACCCTTTCAGCTTTTTGAGAGTTGGGTGGAGGACATCATCTCTGAAAATAGGGTCCCACAGCTTCACCCCATCAGTGTGAGCAGGACTCTTAGGACTCTTAGAAGAGTCAATGCTCTGGTACCATGGGGGGCGCTTGGCCCCCTCTCTTCGTCACTGAGGATGATTTCATTTTTCAGGGATTAGAGAGGGTGGTCCTTGTGGTGGACTGCAGGTATGGAGAGCTGTTGTCATCGTATTAGATAGATAAGAATGATTATATGTATTGTAGAAATGTCTCCTATCATGTTCCCTAATTTTTTATTATGTCCACATCCTGGTCCCCATCTTGGACATCATAACAAACGTGCACTTTTTTGTTTAATTTACACATTGGGCCATAGGAAAAATGACACTACAGCTACAGAGGTGACCGTCTGATAGCCCAGCTCGACTATCCATCTCTACTGAAGACCCTTTCAGCTTTTTGAGAGTTGGGTGGAGGACATCATCTCTGAAAATAGGGTCCCACAGCTGCACCCATCAGTGTGAGCAGGACTCTTAGGACTCTTAGAAGAGTTAATGCTCTGAGACCATGGGGGCGCTTAGCCCCCTCTCTTCGTCACTGAGGATGATTTCATTTTTCAGGGATTAGAGAGGGTGGTCCTTGTTGTGGACTGCAGGTATGGAGAGCTGTTGTCATCGTATTAGATAGATAAGAATGATTATATGTATTGTAGAAATGTCTCCTATCATGTTCCCTAATTTTTTATTATGTCCACATCCTGGTCCCCATCTTGGACATCATAACAAACGTGCACTTTTTTGTTTAATTTACACATTGGACCATAGGAAAAATGACACTACAGCTACAGAGGTGACCGTCTGATAGCCCAGCTCGACTATCCATCTCTACTGAAGACCCTTTCAGCTATTTGAGAGTTGGGTGGAGAACATCATCTCTGAAAATAGGGTCCCACAGCTGCACCCCATCAGTGTGAGCAGGACTCTTAGGACTCTTAGAAGAGTCAATGCTCTGAGACCATGGGGGCGCTTAGCCCCCTCTCTTCGTCACTGAGGATTATTTCACTTTTCAGGGAATAGAGAGGGTGGTCCTTGTGGTGGACTGCAGGTATGGAGAGCTGTTGTAATCGTATTAGATAGATAAGAATGATTATATGTATTGTAGAAATGTCTCCTATCATGTTCCCTATTTTTTTATTATGTCCACATCCTGGTCCCCATCTTGGACATCATAACAAACGTGCACTTTTTTGTTTAATTTACACATTGGACCATAGGAAAAATGACACTACAGCTACAGAGGTGACCGTCTGATAGCCCAGCTCGACTATCCATCTCTACTGAAGACCCTTTCAGCTTTTTGAGAGTTGGGTGGAGGACATCATCTCTGAAAATAGGGTCCCACAGCTGCACCCCATCAGTGTGAGCAGGAATCTTAGGACTCTTAGAAGAGTCAATGCTCTGAGACCATGGGGGGCGCTTAGCCCCCTCTCTTCGTCACTGAGGATAATTTCATTTTTCAGGGATTAGAGAGAGTGGTCCTTGTGGTGGACTGCAGGTATGGAGAGCTGTTGTGATCGTATTAGATAGATAAGAATGATTATATGTATTGTAGAAATGTCTCCTATCATGTTCCCTAATTTTTTATTATGTCCACATCCTGGTCCCCATCTTGGACATCATAACAAACGTGCACTTTTTTGTTTAATTTACACATTGGACCATAGGAAAAATGACACTATAGCTACAGAGGTGACCGTCTGATAGCCCAGCTCGACTATCCATCTCTACTGAAGACCCTTTCAGCTTTTTGAGAGTTGGGTGGAGGACATCATCTCTGAAAATAGGGTCCCACAGCTGCACCCCATCAGTGTAAGCAGGACTCTTAGGACTCTTAGAAGAGTCAATGCTCTAAAACCATGGGGGGCGCTTAGCCCCCTCTCTTCGTCCCTGAGGATGATTTCATTTTTCAGGGATTAGAGAGGGTGGTCCTTGTGGTGGACTGCAGGTATGGAGAGCTGTTGTCATCGTATTAGATAGATAAGAATGATTATATGTATTGTAGAAATGTCTCCTATCATGTTCCCTAATTTCTTATTATGTCCACATCCTGGTCCCCATCTTGGACATCATAACAAACGTGCACTTTTTTGTTTAATTTACACATTGGACCATAGGAAAAATGACACTACAGCTACAGAGGTGACCGTCTGATAGCCCAGCTCGACTATCCATCTCTACTGAAGACCCTTTCAGCTTTTTGAGAGTTGGGTGGAGGACATCATCTCTGAAAATAGGGTCCCACAGCTTCACCCCATCAGTGTGAGCAGGACTCTTAGGACTCTTAGAAGAGTCAATGCTCTGGTACCATGGGGGGCGCTTGGCCCCCTCTCTTCGTCACTGAGGATGATTTCATTTTTCAGGGATTAGAGAGGCTGGTCCTTGTGGTGGACTGCAGGTATGGAGAGCTGTTGTCATCGTATTAGATAGATAAGAATGATTATATGTATTGTAGAAATGTCTCCTATCATGTTCCCTAATTTTTTATTATGTCCACATCCTGGTCCCCATCTTGGACATCATAACAAACGTGCACTTTTTTGTTTAATTTACACATTGGACAATAGGAAAAATGACACTACAGCTACAGAGGTGACCGTCTGATAGCCCAGCTCGACTATCCATCTCTACTGAAGACCCTTTCAGCTTTTTGAGAGTTGGGTGGAGGACATCATCTCTGAAAATAGGGTCCCACAGCTGCACCCCATCAGTGTGAGCAGGACTCTTAGGACTCTTAGAAGAGTCAATGCTCTGAGACCATTGGGGGCACTTAGCCCCCTCTCTTCATCACTGAGGATGATTTCATTTTTCAGGGATTAGAGAGGGTGGTCCTTGTGGTGGACTGCAGATATGGAGAGCTGTTATCATCGTATTAGATAGATAAGAATGATTATATGTATTGTAGAAATGTCTCCTATCATGTTCCCTAATTTTTTATTATGTCCACATCCTGGTCCCCATCTTGGACATCATAACAAACGTGCACTTTTTTGTTTAATTTACACATTGGACCATAGGAAAAATGACACTACAGCTACAGAGGTGACCGTCTGATAGCCCAGCTCGACTATCCATCTCTACTGAAGACCCTTTCAGCTTTTTGAGAGTTGGGTGGAGGACATCATCACTGAAAATAGGGTCCCACAGCTGCACCCCATCAGTGTGAGCAGGACTCTTAGGACTCTTAGAAGAGTCAATGCTCTGAGACCATGGGGGGCGCTTAGCCCCCTCTCTTCGTCACTGAGGATGATTTCATTTTTCAGGGATTAGAGAGGGTGGTCCTTGTGGTGGACTGCAGGTATGGAGAGCTGTTGTCATCGTATTAAATAGATAAGAATGATTATATGTATTGTAGAAATGTCTCCTATCATGTTCCCTAATTTTTTATTATGTCCACATCCTGGTCCCCATCTTGGACATCATAACAAATGTGCACTTTTTTGTTTAATTTACACATTGGACCATAGGAAAAATGACACTACAGCTACAGAGGTGACCGTCTGATAGCCCAGCTCGACTATCCATCTCTACTGAAGACCCTTTCAGCTTTTTGAGAGTTGGGTGGAGGACATCATCACTGAAAATAGGGTCCCACAGCTGCACCCCATCAGTGTGAGCAGGACTCTTAGGACTCTTAGAAGAGTCAATGCTCTGAGACCATGGGGGGCGCTTAGCCCCCTCTCTTCGTCACTGAGGATGATTTCATTTTTCAGGGATTAGAGAGGGTGGTCCTTGTGGTGGACTGCAGGTATGGAGAGCTGTTGTCATCGTATTAAATAGATAAGAATGATTATATGTATTGTAGAAATGTCTCCTATCATGTTCCCTATTTTTTTATTATGTCCACATCCTGGTCCCCATCTTGGAAATCATAACAAATGTGCACTTTTTTGTTTAATTTACACATTGGACCATAGGAAAAATGACACTACAGCTACAGAGGTGACCGTCTGATAGCCCAGCTCGACTATCCATCTCTACTGAAGACCCTTTCAGCTTTTTGAGAGTTGGGTGGAGGACATCATCTCTGAAAATAGGGTCCCACAGCTTCACCCCATCAGTGTGAGCAGGACTCTTAGGACTCTTAGAAGAGTCAATGCTCTGGTACCATGGGGGGCGCTTGGCCCCCTCTCTTCGTCACTGAGGATGATTTCATTTTTCAGGGATTAGAGAGGGTGGTCCTTGTGGTGGACTGCAGGTATGGAGAGCTGTTGTCATCGTATTAGATAGATAAGAATGATTATATGTATTGTAGAAATGTCTCCTATCATGTTCCCTAATTTTTTATTATGTCCACATCCTGGTCCCCATCTTGGACATCATAACAAACGTGCACTTTTTTGTTTAATTTACACATTGGGCCATAGGAAAAATGACACTACAGCTACAGAGGTGACCGTCTGATAGCCCAGCTCGACTATCCATCTCTACTGAAGACCCTTTCAGCTTTTTGAGAGTTGGGTGGAGGACATCATCTCTGAAAATAGGGTCCCACAGCTGCACCCATCAGTGTGAGCAGGACTCTTAGGACTCTTAGAAGAGTTAATGCTCTGAGACCATGGGGGCGCTTAGCCCCCTCTCTTCGTCACTGAGGATGATTTCATTTTTCAGGGATTAGAGAGGGTGGTCCTTGTTGTGGACTGCAGGTATGGAGAGCTGTTGTCATCGTATTAGATAGATAAGAATGATTATATGTATTGTAGAAATGTCTCCTATCATGTTCCCTAATTTTTTATTATGTCCACATCCTGGTCCCCATCTTGGACATCATAACAAACGTGCACTTTTTTGTTTAATTTACACATTGGACCATAGGAAAAATGACACTACAGCTACAGAGGTGACCGTCTGATAGCCCAGCTCGACTATCCATCTCTACTGAAGACCCTTTCAGCTATTTGAGAGTTGGGTGGAGAACATCATCTCTGAAAATAGGGTCCCACAGCTGCACCCCATCAGTGTGAGCAGGACTCTTAGGACTCTTAGAAGAGTCAATGCTCTGAGACCATGGGGGCGCTTAGCCCCCTCTCTTCGTCACTGAGGATTATTTCACTTTTCAGGGAATAGAGAGGGTGGTCCTTGTGGTGGACTGCAGGTATGGAGAGCTGTTGTCATCGTATTAGATAGATAAGAATGATTATATGTATTGTAGAAATGTCTCCTATCATGTTCCCTATTTTTTTATTATGTCCACATCCTGGTCCCCATCTTGGACATCATAACAAACGTGCACTTTTTTGTTTAATTTACACATTGGACCATAGGAAAAATGACACTACAGCTACAGAGGTGACCGTCTGATAGCCCAGCTCGACTATCCATCTCTACTGAAGACCCTTTCAGCTTTTTGAGAGTTGGGTGGAGGACATCATCTCTGGAAATAGGGTCCCACAGCTGCACCCCATCAGTGTGAGCAGGAATCTTAGGACTCTTAGAAGAGTCAATGCTCTGAGACCATGGGGGGCGCTTAGCCCCCTCTCTTCGTCACTGAGGATAATTTCATTTTTCAGGGATTAGAGAGAGTGGTCCTTGTGGTGGACTGCAGGTATGGAGAGCTGTTGTGATCGTATTAGATAGATAAGAATGATTATATGTATTGTAGAAATGTCTCCTATCATGTTCCCTAATTTTTTATTATGTCCACATCCTGGTCCCCATCTTGGACATCATAACAAACGTGCACTTTTTTGTTTAATTTACACATTGGACCATAGGAAAAATGACACTATAGCTACAGAGGTGACCGTCTGATAGCCCAGCTCGACTATCCATCTCTACTGAAGACCCTTTCAGCTTTTTGAGAGTTGGGTGGAGGACATCATCTCTGAAAATAGGGTCCCACAGCTGCACCCCATCAGTGTAAGCAGGACTCTTAGGACTCTTAGAAGAGTCAATGCTCTAAAACCATGGGGGGCGCTTAGCCCCCTCTCTTCGTCCCTGAGGATGATTTCATTTTTCAGGGATTAGAGAGGGTGGTCCTTGTGGTGGACTGCAGGTATGGAGAGCTGTTGTCATCGTATTAGATAGATAAGAATGATTATATGTATTGTAGAAATGTCTCCTATCATGTTCCCTAATTTCTTATTATGTCCACATCCTGGTCCCCATCTTGGACATCATAACAAACGTGCACTTTTTTGTTTAATTTACACATTGGACCATAGGAAAAATGACACTACAGCTACAGAGGTGACCGTCTGATAGCCCAGCTCGACTATCCATCTCTACTGAAGACCCTTTCAGCTTTTTGAGAGTTGGGTGGAGGACATCATCTCTGAAAATAGGGTCCCACAGCTTCACCCCATCAGTGTGAGCAGGACTCTTAGGACTCTTAGAAGAGTCAATGCTCTGGTACCATGGGGGGCGCTTGGCCCCCTCTCTTCGTCACTGAGGATGATTTCATTTTTCAGGGATTAGAGAGGCTGGTCCTTGTGGTGGACTGCAGGTATGGAGAGCTGTTGTCATCGTATTAGATAGATAAGAATGATTATATGTATTGTAGAAATGTCTCCTATCATGTTCCCTAATTTTTTATTATGTCCACATCCTGGTCCCCATCTTGGACATCATAACAAACGTGCACTTTTTTGTTTAATTTACACATTGGACAATAGGAAAAATGACACTACAGCTACAGAGGTGACCGTCTGATAGCCCAGCTCGACTATCCATCTCTACTGAAGACCCTTTCAGCTTTTTGAGAGTTGGGTGGAGGACATCATCTCTGAAAATAGGGTCCCACAGCTGCACCCCATCAGTGTGAGCAGGACTCTTAGGACTCTTAGAAGAGTCAATGCTCTGAGACCATTGGGGGCACTTAGCCCCCTCTCTTCATCACTGAGGATGATTTCATTTTTCAGGGATTAGAGAGGGTGGTCCTTGTGGTGGACTGCAGATATGGAGAGCTGTTATCATCGTATTAGATAGATAAGAATGATTATATGTATTGTAGAAATGTCTCCTATCATGTTCCCTAATTTTTTATTATGTCCACATCCTGGTCCCCATCTTGGACATCATAACAAACGTGCACTTTTTTGTTTAATTTACACATTGGACCATAGGAAAAATGACACTACAGCTACAGAGGTGACCGTCTGATAGCCCAGCTCGACTATCCATCTCTACTGAAGACCCTTTCAGCTTTTTGAGAGTTGGGTGGAGGACATCATCACTGAAAATAGGGTCCCACAGCTGCACCCCATCAGTGTGAGCAGGACTCTTAGGACTCTTAGAAGAGTCAATGCTCTGAGACCATGGGGGGCGCTTAGCCCCCTCTCTTCGTCACTGAGGATGATTTCATTTTTCAGGGATTAGAGAGGGTGGTCCTTGTGGTGGACTGCAGGTATGGAGAGCTGTTGTCATCGTATTAAATAGATAAGAATGATTATATGTATTGTAGAAATGTCTCCTATCATGTTCCCTAATTTTTTATTATGTCCACATCCTGGTCCCCATCTTGGACATCATAACAAATGTGCACTTTTTTGTTTAATTTACACATTGGACCATAGGAAAAATGACACTACAGCTACAGAGGTGACCGTCTGATAGCCCAGCTCGACTATCCATCTCTACTGAAGACCCTTTCAGCTTTTTGAGAGTTGGGTGGAGGACATCATCACTGAAAATAGGGTCCCACAGCTGCACCCCATCAGTGTGAGCAGGACTCTTAGGACTCTTAGAAGAGTCAATGCTCTGAGACCATGGGGGGCGCTTAGCCCCCTCTCTTCGTCACTGAGGATGATTTCATTTTTCAGGGATTAGAGAGGGTGGTCCTTGTGGTGGACTGCAGGTATGGAGAGCTGTTGTCATCGTATTAAATAGATAAGAATGATTATATGTATTGTAGAAATGTCTCCTATCATGTTCCCTATTTTTTTATTATGTCCACATCCTGGTCCCCATCTTGGAAATCATAACAAATGTGCACTTTTTTGTTTAATTTACACATTGGACCATAGGAAAAATGACACTACAGCTACAGAGGTGACCGTCTGATAGCCCAGCTCGATTATCCATCTCTACTGAAGACCCTTTCAGCTTTTTGAGAGTTGGGTGGAGGACATCATCTCTGAAAATAGGGTCCCACAGCTGCACCACATCAGTGTGAGCAGGAATCTTAGGACTCTTAGAAGAGTCAATGCTCTGAGACCATGGGGGGCGCTTAGCCCCCTCTCTTCGTCACTGAGGATGATTTCATTTTTCAGGGATTAGAGAGAGTGGTCCTTGTGGTGGACTGCAGGTATGGAGAGCTGTTGTGATCGTATTAGATAGATAAGAATGATTATATGTATTGTAGAAATGTCTCCTATCATGTTCCCTAATTTTTTATTATGTCCACATCCTGGTCCCCATCTTGAACATCATAACAAACGTGCACTTTTTTGTTTAATTTACACATTGGATTATAGGAAAAATGACACTACAGCTACAGAGGTGACCGTCTGATAGCCCAGCTCGACTATCCATCTCTACTGAAGACCCTTTCAGCTTTTTGAGAACTGGGTGGAGGACTTCATCTCTGAAAATAGGGTCCCACAGCTGCACCCCATCAGTGTAAGCAGGACTCTTAGGACTCTTAGAAGAGTCAATGCTCTAAAACCATGGGGGGCGCTTAGCCCCCTCTCTTCGTCCCTGAGGATGATTTCATTTTTCAGGGATTAGAGAGGGTGGTCCTTGTGGTGGACTGCAGGTATGGAGAGCTGTTGTCATCGTATTAGATAGATAAGAATGATTATATGTATTGTAGAAATGTCTCCTATCATGTTCCCTAATTTCTTATTATGTCCACATCCTGGTCCCCATCTTGGACATCATAACAAACGTGCACTTTTTTGTTTAATTTACACATTGGACCATAGGAAAAATGACACTACAGCTACAGAGGTGACCGTCTGATAGCCCAGCTCGACTATCCATCTCTACTGAAGACCCTTTCAGCTTTTTGAGAGTTGGGTGGAGGACATCATCTCTGAAAATAGGGTCCCACAGCTTCACCCCATCAGTGTGAGCAGGACTCTTAGGACTCTTAGAAGAGTCAATGCTCTGGTACCATGGGGGGCGCTTGGCCCCCTCTCTTCGTCACTGAGGATGATTTCATTTTTCAGGGATTAGAGAGGGTGGTCCTTGTGGTGGACTGCAGGTATGGAGAGCTGTTGTCATCGTATTAGATAGATAAGAATGATTATATGTATTGTAGAAATGTCTCCTATCATGTTCCCTAATTTCTTATTATGTCCACATCCTGGTCCCCATCTTGGACATCATAACAAACGTGCACTTTTTTGTTTAATTTACACATTGGACCATAGGAAAAATGACACTACAGCTACAGAGGTGACCGTCTGATAGCCCAGCTCGACTATCCATCTCTACTGAAGACCCTTTCAGCTTTTTGAGAGTTGGGTGGAGGACATCATCTCTGAAAATAGGGTCCCACAGCTTCACCCCATCAGTGTGAGCAGGACTCTTAGGACTCTTAGAAGAGTCAATGCTCTGGTACCATGGGGGGCGCTTGGCCCCCTCTCTTCGTCACTGAGGATGATTTCATTTTTCAGGGATTAGAGAGGCTGGTCCTTGTGGTGGACTGCAGGTATGGAGAGCTGTTGTCATCGTATTAGATAGATAAGAATGATTATATGTATTGTAGAAATGTCTCCTATCATGTTCCCTAATTTTTTATTATGTCCACATCCTGGTCCCCATCTTGGACATCATAACAAACGTGCACTTTTTTGTTTAATTTACACATTGGACAATAGGAAAAATGACACTACAGCTACAGAGGTGACCGTCTGATAGCCCAGCTCGACTATCCATCTCTACTGAAGACCCTTTCAGCTTTTTGAGAGTTGGGTGGAGGACATCATCTCTGAAAATAGGGTCCCACAGCTGCACCCCATCAGTGTGAGCAGGACTCTTAGGACTCTTAGAAGAGTCAATGCTCTGAGACCATTGGGGGCACTTAGCCCCCTCTCTTCATCACTGAGGATGATTTCATTTTTCAGGGATTAGAGAGGGTGGTCCTTGTGGTGGACTGCAGATATGGAGAGCTGTTATCATCGTATTAGATAGATAAGAATGATTATATGTATTGTAGAAATGTCTCCAATCATGTTCCCTAATTTTTTATTATGTCCACATCCTGGTCCCCATCTTGGACATCATAACAAACGTGCACTTTTTTGTTTAATTTACACATTGGACCATAGGAAAAATGACACTACAGCTACAGAGGTGACCGTCTGATAGCCCAGCTCGACTATCCATCTCTACTGAAGACCCTTTCAGCTTTTTGAGAGTTGGGTGGAGGACATCATCACTGAAAATAGGGTCCCACAGCTGCACCCCATCAGTGTGAGCAGGACTCTTAGGACTCTTAGAAGAGTCAATGCTCTGAGACCATGGGGGGCGCTTAGCCCCCTCTCTTCGTCACTGAGGATGATTTCATTTTTCAGGGATTAGAGAGGGTGGTCCTTGTGGTGGACTGCAGGTATGGAGAGCTGTTGTCATCGTATTAAATAGATAAGAATGATTATATGTATTGTAGAAATGTCTCCTATCATGTTCCCTAATTTTTTATTATGTCCACATCCTGGTCCCCATCTTGGACATCATAACAAATGTGCACTTTTTTGTTTAATTTACACATTGGACCATAGGAAAAATGACACTACAGCTACAGAGGTGACCGTCTGATAGCCCAGCTCGACTATCCATCTCTACTGAAGACCCTTTCAGCTTTTTGAGAGTTGGGTGGAGGACATCATCACTGAAAATAGGGTCCCACAGCTGCACCCCATCAGTGTGAGCAGGACTCTTAGGACTCTTAGAAGAGTCAATGCTCTGAGACCATGGGGGGCGCTTAGCCCCCTCTCTTCGTCACTGAGGATGATTTCATTTTTCAGGGATTAGAGAGGGTGGTCCTTGTGGTGGACTGCAGGTATGGAGAGCTGTTGTCATCGTATTAAATAGATAAGAATGATTATATGTATTGTAGAAATGTCTCCTATCATGTTCCCTATTTTTTTATTATGTCCACATCCTGGTCCCCATCTTGGAAATCATAACAAATGTGCACTTTTTTGTTTAATTTACACATTGGACCATAGGAAAAATGACACTACAGCTACAGAGGTGACCGTCTGATAGCCCAGCTCGATTATCCATCTCTACTGAAGACCCTTTCAGCTTTTTGAGAGTTGGGTGGAGGACATCATCTCTGAAAATAGGGTCCCACAGCTGCACCACATCAGTGTGAGCAGGAATCTTAGGACTCTTAGAAGAGTCAATGCTCTGAGACCATGGGGGGCGCTTAGCCCCCTCTCTTCGTCACTGAGGATGATTTCATTTTTCAGGGATTAGAGAGAGTGGTCCTTGTGGTGGACTGCAGGTATGGAGAGCTGTTGTGATCGTATTAGATAGATAAGAATGATTATATGTATTGTAGAAATGTCTCCTATCATGTTCCCTAATTTTTTATTATGTCCACATCCTGGTCCCCATCTTGAACATCTTAACAAACGTGCACTTTTTTGTTTAATTTACACATTGGATTATAGGAAAAATGACACTACAGCTACAGAGGTGACCGTCTGATAGCCCAGCTCGACTATCCATCTCTACTGAAGACCCTTTCAGCTTTTTGAGAGTTGGGTGGAGGACATCATCTCTGAAAATAGGGTCCCACAGCTGCACCCCATCAGTGTAAGCAGGACTCTTAGGACTCTTAGAAGAGTCAATGCTCTAAAACCATGGGGGGCGCTTAGCCCCCTCTCTTCGTCCCTGAGGATGATTTCATTTTTCAGGGATTAGAGAGGGTGGTCCTTGTGGTGGACTGCAGGTATGGAGAGCTGTTGTCATCGTATTAGATAGATAAGAATGATTATATGTATTGTAGAAATGTCTCCTATCATGTTCCCTAATTTCTTATTATGTCCACATCCTGGTCCCCATCTTGGACATCATAACAAACGTGCACTTTTTTGTTTAATTTACACATTGGACCATAGGAAAAATGACACTACAGCTACAGAGGTGACCGTCTGATAGCCCAGCTCGACTATCCATCTCTACTGAAGACCCTTTCAGCTTTTTGAGAGTTGGGTGGAGGACATCATCTCTGAAAATAGGGTCCCACAGCTTCACCCCATCAGTGTGAGCAGGACTCTTAGGACTCTTAGAAGAGTCAATGCTCTGGTACCATGGGGGGCGCTTGGCCCCCTCTCTTCGTCACTGAGGATGATTTCATTTTTCAGGGATTAGAGAGGGTGGTCCTTGTGGTGGACTGCAGGTATGGAGAGCTGTTGTCATCGTATTAGATAGATAAGAATGATTATATGTATTGTAGAAATGTCTCCTATCATGTTCCCTAATTTTTTATTATGTCCACATCCTGGTCCCCATCTTGGACATCATAACAAACGTGCACTTTTTTGTTTAATTTACACATTGGGCCATAGGAAAAATGACACTACAGCTACAGAGGTGACCGTCTGATAGCCCAGCTCGACTATCCATCTCTACTGAAGACCCTTTCAGCTTTTTGAGAGTTGGGTGGAGGACATCATCTCTGAAAATAGGGTCCCACAGCTACACCCATCAGTGTGAGCAGGACTCTTAGGACTCTTAGAAGAGTTAATGCTCTGAGACCATGGGGGCGCTTAGCCCCCTCTCTTCGTCACTGAGGATGATTTCATTTTTCAGGGATTAGAGAGGGTGGTCCTTGTTGTGGACTGCAGGTATGGAGAGCTGTTGTCATCGTATTAGATAGATAAGAATGATTATATGTATTGTAGAAATGTCTCCTATCATGTTCCCTAATTTTTTATTATGTCCACATCCTGGTCCCCATCTTGGACATCATAACAAACGTGCACTTTTTTGTTTAATTTACACATTGGACCATAGGAAAAATGACACTACAGCTACAGAGGTGACCGTCTGATAGCCCAGCTCGACTATCCATCTCTACTGAAGACCCTTTCAGCTTTTTGAGAGTTGGGTGGAGGACATCATCTCTGAAATTAGGGTCCCACAGCTGCCCCCCATCAGTGTAAACAGGACTCTTAGGACTCTTAGAAGAGTCAATGCTCTGAGACCATTGGGGGCACTTAGCCCCCTCTCTTCGTCACTGAGGATGATTTCATTTTTCAGGGAATAGAGAGGGTGGTCCTTGTGGTGGACTGCAGGTATGGAGAGCTGTTATCATCGTATTAGGTAGATAAGAATGATTATATGTATTGTAGAAATGTCTCCTATCATGTTCCCTAATTTTTTATTATGTCCACATCCTGGTCCCCATCTTGGACATCATAACAAACGTGCACTTTTTTGTTTAATTTACACATTGGACCATAGGAAAAATGACACTACAGCTACAGAGGTGACCGTCTGATAGCCCAGCTCGACAATCCATCTCTACTGAAGACCCTTTCAGCTTTTTGAGAGTTGGGTGGAGGACATCATCTCTGAAAATAGGGTCCCACAGCTGCACCCCATCAGTGTGAGCAGGACTCTTAGGACTCTTAGAAGAGTCAATGCTCTGAGACCATGGGGGGCGCTTAGCCCCCTCTCTTCGTCACTGAGGATGATTTCATTTTTCAGGGATTAGAGAGGGTGGTCCTTGTGGTGGACTGCAGGTATGGAGAGCTGTTGTCATCGTATTAAATAGATAAGAATGATTATATGTATTGTAGAAATGTCTCCTATCATGTTCCCTAATTTTTTATTATGTCCACATCCTGGTCCCCATCTTGGACATCATAACAAACGTGCACTTTTTTGTTTAATTTCCACATTGGACCATAGGAAAAATGACACTACAGCTACAGAGGTGACCGTCTGATAGCCCAGCTCGACTATCCATCTCTACTGAAGACCCTTTCAGCTTTTTGAGAGTTGGGTGGAGGACATCATCTCTTAAAATAGGGTCCCACAGCTGCACCCCATCAGTGTAAGCAGGACTCTTAGGACTCTTAGAAGAGTCAATGCTCTAAAACCATGGGGGGCGCTTAGCCCCCTCTCTTCGTCACTGAGGATGATTTCATTTTTCAGGGATTAGAGAGGGTGGTCCTTGTGGTGGACTGCAGGTATGGAGAGCTGTTGTCATCGTATTAGATAGATAAGAATGATTATATGTATTGTAGAAATGTCTCCTATCACGTTCCCTAATTTTTTATTATGTCCACATCCTGGTCCCCATCTTGGACATCATAACAAACGTGCACTTTTTTGTTTAATTTACACATTGGACCATAGGAAAAATGACACTACAGCTACAGAGGTGACCGTCTGATAGCCCAGCTCGACTATCCATCTCTACTGAAGACCCTTTCAGCTTTTTGAGAGTTGGGTGGAGGACATCATCTCTGAAAATAGGGTCCCACAGCTGCACCCCATCAGTGTGAGCAGGACTCTTAGGACTCTTAGAAGAGTCAATGCTCTGAGACCATTGGGGGCACTTAGCCCCCTCTCTTCATCACTGAGGATGATTTCATTTTTCAGGGATTAGAGAGGGTGGTCCTTGTGGTGGACTGCAGATATGGAGAGCTGTTATCATCGTATTAGATAGATAAGAATGTATGTCCACATCCTGGTCCCCATCTTGGACATCATAACAAACGTGCACTTTTTTGTTTAATTTACACATTGGACCATAGGAAAAATGACACTACAGCTACAGAGGTGACCGTCTGATAGCCCAGCTCGACTATCCATCTCTACTGAAGACCCTTTCAGCTTTTTGAGAGTTGGGTGGAGGACATCATCTCTGAAAATAGGGTCCCACAGCTGCACCCCATCAGTGTGAGCAGGACTCTTAGGACTCTTAGAAGAGTCAATGCTCTGAGACCATGGGGGGCGCTTAGCCCCCTCTCTTCGTCACTGAGGATGATTTCATTTTTCAGGGATTAGAGAGGGTGGTCCTTGTGGTGGACTGCAGGTATGGAGAGCTGTTGTCATCGTATTAAATAGATAAGAATGATTATATGTATTGTAGAAATGTCTCCTATCATGTTCCCTAATTTTTTATTATGTCCACATCCTGGTCCCCATCTTGGACATCATAACAAACGTGCACTTTTTTGTTTAATTTACACATTGGACCATAGGAAAAATGACACTACAGCTACAGAGGTGACCGTCTGATAGCCCAGCTCGACTATCCATCTCTACTGAAGACCCTTTCAGCTTTTTGAGAGTTGGGTGGAGAACATCATCTCTGAAAATAGGGTCCCACAGCTGCACCCCATCAGTGTGAGCAGGACTCTTAGGACTCTTAGAAGAGTCAATGCTCTGAGACCATGGGGGGCGCTTAGCCCCCTCTCCTCGTCACTGAGGATGATTTCACTTTTCAGGGAATAGAGAGGGTGGTCCTTGTGGTGGACTGCAGGTATGGAGAGCTTTTGTCATCGTATTAGATAGATAAGAATGATTATATGTATTGTAGAAATGTCTCCTATCATGTTCCCTATTTTTTTATTATGTCCACATCATGGTCCCCATCTTGGAAATCATAACAAACGTGCACTTTTTTGTTTAATTTACACATTGGACCATAGGAAAAATGACACTACAGCTACAGAGGTGACCGTCTGATAGCCCAGCTCGACTATCCATCTCTACTGAAGACCCTTTCAGCTTTTTGAGAGTTGGGTGGAGGACATCATCTCTGAAAATAGGGTCCCACAGCTGCACCCCATCAGTGTGAGCAGGACTCTTAGGACTCTTAGAAGAGTTAATGCTCTGAGACCATGGGGGCGCTTAGCCCCCTCTCTTCGTCACTGAGGATGATTTCATTTTTCAGGGATTAGAGAGGGTGGTCCTTGTGGTGGACTGCAGGTATGGAGAGCTGTTGTCATCGTATTAGATAGATAAGAATGATTATATGTATTGTAGAAATGTCTCCTATCATGTTCCCTAATTTTTTATTATGTCCACATCCTGGTCCCCATCTTGGACATCATAACAAACGTGATCATAACAAACGTGCACTTTTTTGTTTAATTTACACATTGGACCATAGGAAAAATGACACTACAGCTACAGAGGTGACCGTCTGATAGCCCAGCTCGACTATCCATCTCTACTGAAGACCCTTTCAGCATTTTGAGAGTTGGGTGGAGGACATCATCTCTGAAAATAAGGTCCCACAGCTGCACCCCATCAGTGTGAGCAGGACTCTTAGGACTCTTAGAAGAGTCAATGCTCTTAGACCATTGGGGGCACTGAGCCCCCTCTCTTCGTCACTGAGGATGATTTCATTTTTCAGGGATTAGAGAGGGTGGTCCTTGTGGTGGACTGCAGGTATGGAGAGCTGTTATCATCGTATTAGATAGATAAGAATGATTATATGTATTGTAGAAATGTCTCCTATCATGTTCCCTAATTTTTTATTATGTCCACATCCTGGTCCCCATCTTGGACATCATAACAAACATGCACTTTTTTGTTTAATTTACACATTGGACCATAGGAAAAATGACACTACAGCTACAGAGGTGACCGTCTGATAGCCCAGCTCGACAATCCATCTCTACTGAAGACCCTTTCAGCTTTTTGAGAGTTGGGTGGAGGACATCATCTCTGAAAATAGGGTCCCACAGCTGCACCCCATCAGTGTGAGCAGGACTCTTAGGACTCTTAGAAGAGTCAATGCTCTGAGACCATGGGGGGCGCTTAGCCCCCTCTCTTCGTCACTGAGGATGATTTCATTTTTCAGGGATTAGAGAGGGTGGTCCTTGTGGTGGACTGCAGGTATGGAGAGCTGTTGTCATCGTATTAAATAGATAAGAATGATTATATGTATTGTAGAAATGTCTCCTATCATGTTCCCTAATTTTTTATTATGTCCACATCCTGGTCCCCATCTTGGACATCATAACAAACGTGCACTTTTTTGTTTAATTTACACATTGGACCATAGGAAAAATGACACTACAGCTACAGAGGTGACCGTCTGATAGCCCAGCTCGACTATTCATCTCTACTGAAGACCCTTTCAGCTTTTTGAGAGTTGGGTGGAGGACATCATCTCTTAAAATAGGGTCCCACAGCTGCACCCCATCAGCTTAAGCAGGACTCTTAGGACTCTTAGAAGAGTCAATGCTCTAAAACCATGGGGGGCGCTTAGCCCCCTCTCTTCGTCACTGAGGATGATTTCATTTTTCAGGGATTAGAGAGGGTGGTCCTTGTTGTGGACTGCAGGTATGGAGAGCTGTTGTCATCGTATTAGATAGATAAGAATGATTATATGTATTGTAGAAATGTCTCCTATCATGTTCCCTAATTTTTTATTATGTCCACATCCTGGTCCCCATCTTGGACATCATAACAAACGTGCACTTTTTTGTTTAATTTACACATTGGACCATAGGAAAAATGACACTACAGCTACAGAGGTGACCGTCTGATAGCCCAGCTCGACTATCCATCTCTACTGAAGACCCTTTCAGCTTTTTGAGAGTTGGGTGGAGGACATCATCTCTGAAATTAGGGTCCCACAGCTGCACCCCATCAGTGTGAGCAGGACTCTTAGGACTCTTAGAAGAGTCAATGCTCTGAGACCATTGGGGGCACTTAGCCCCCTCTCTTCGTCACTGAGGATGATTTCATTTTTCAGGGATTAGAGAGGGTGGTCCTTGTGGTGGACTGCAGGTATGGAGAGCTGTTATCATCGTATTAGGTAGATAAGAATGATTATATGTATTGTAGAAATGTCTCCTATCATGTTCCCTAATTTTTTATTATGTCCACATCCTGGTCCCCATCTTGGACATCATAACAAACGTGCACTTTTTTGTTTAATTTACACATTGGACCATAGGAAAAATGACACTACAGCTACAGAGGTGACCGTCTGATAGCCCAGCTCGACAATCCATCTCTACTGAAGACCCTTTCAGCTTTTTGAGAGTTGGGTGGAGGACATCATCTCTGAAAATAGGGTCCCACAGCTGCACCCCATCAGTGTGAGCAGGACTCTTAGGACTCTTAGAAGAGTCAATGCTCTGAGACCATTGGGGGCACTTAGCCCCCTCTCTTCGTCACTGAGGATGATTTCATTTTTCAGGGAATAGAGAGGGTGGTCCTTGTGGTGGACTGCAGGTATGGAGAGCTGTTATCATCGTATTAGGTAGATAAGAATGATTATATGTATTGTAGAAATGTCTCCTATCATGTTCCCTAATTTTTTATTATGTCCACATCCTGGTCCCCATCTTGGACATCATAACAAACGTGCACTTTTTTGTTTAATTTACACATTGGACCATAGGAAAAATGACACTACAGCTACAGAGGTGACCGTCTGATAGCCCAGCTCGACAATCCATCTCTACTGAAGACCCTTTCAGCTTTTTGAGAGTTGGGTGGAGGACATCATCTCTGAAAATAGGGTCCCACAGCTGCACCCCATCAGTGTGAGCAGGACTCTTAGGACTCTTAGAAGAGTCAATGCTCTGAGACCATGGGGGGCGCTTAGCCCCCTCTCTTCGTCACTGAGGATGATTTCATTTTTCAGGGATTAGAGAGGGTGGTCCTTGTGGTGGACTGCAGGTATGGAGAGCTGTTGTCATCGTATTAAATAGATAAGAATGATTATATGTATTGTAGAAATGTCTCCTATCATGTTCCCTAATTTTTTATTATGTCCACATCCTGGTCCCCATCTTGGACATCATAACAAACGTGCACTTTTTTGTTTAATTTCCACATTGGACCATAGGAAAAATGACACTACAGCTACAGAGGTGACCGTCTGATAGCCCAGCTCGACTATCCATCTCTACTGAAGACCCTTTCAGCTTTTTGAGAGTTGAGTGGAGGACATCATCTCTTAAAATAGGGTCCCACAGCTGCACCCCATCAGTGTAAGCAGGACTCTTAGGACTCTTAGAAGAGTCAATGCTCTAAAACCATGGGGGGCGCTTAGCCCCCTCTCTTCGTCACTGAGGATGATTTCATTTTTCAGGGATTAGAGAGGGTGGTCCTTGTGGTGGACTGCAGGTATGGAGAGCTGTTGTCATCGTATTAGATAGATAAGAATGATTATATGTATTGTAGAAATGTCTCCTATCATGTTCCCTAATTTTTTATTATGTCCACATCCTGGTCCCCATCTTGGACATCATAACAAACGTGCACTTTTTTGTTTAATTTACACATTGGACCATAGGAAAAATGACACTACAGCTACAGAGGTGACCGTCTGATAGCCCAGCTCGACTATCCATCTCTACTGAAGACCCTTTCAGCTTTTTGAGAGTTGGGTGGAGGACATCATCTCTGAAAATAGGGTCCCACAGCTGCACCCCATCAGTGTGAGCAGGACTCTTAGGACTCTTAGAAGAGTCAATGCTCTGAGACCATTGGGGGCACTTAGCCCCCTCTCTTCATCACTGAGGATGATTTCATTTTTCAGGGATTAGAGAGGGTGGTCCTTGTGGTGGACTGCAGATATGGAGAGCTGTTATCATCGTATTAGATAGATAAGAATGTATGTCCACATCCTGGTCCCCATCTTGGACATCATAACAAACGTGCACTTTTTTGTTTAATTTACACATTGGACCATAGGAAAAATGACACTACAGCTACAGAGGTGACCGTCTGATAGCCCAGCTCGACTACCCATCTCTACTGAAGACCCTTTCAGCTTTTTGAGAGTTGGGTGGAGGACATCATCTCTGAAAATAGGGTCCCACAGCTGCACCCCATCAGTGTGAGCAGGACTCTTAGGACTCTTAGAAGAGTCAATGCTCTGAGACCATGGGGGGCGCTTAGCCCCCTCTCTTCGTCACTGAGGATGATTTCATTTTTCAGGGATTAGAGAGGGTGGTCCTTGTGGTGGACTGCAGGTATGGAGAGCTGTTGTCATCGTATTAAATAGATAAGAATGATTATATGTATTGTAGAAATGTCTCCTATCATGTTCCCTAATTTTTTATTATGTCCACATCCTGGTCCCCATCTTGGACATCATAACAAACGTGCACTTTTTTGTTTAATTTACACATTGGACCATAGGAAAAATGACACTACAGCTACAGAGGTGACCGTCTGATAGCCCAGCTCGACTATCCATCTCTACTGAAGACCCTTTCAGCTTTTTGAGAGTTGGGTGGAGAACATCATCTCTGAAAATAGGGTCCCACAGCTGCACCCCATCAGTGTGAGCAGGACTCTTAGGACTCTTAGAAGAGTCAATGCTCTGAGACCATGGGGGGCGCTTAGCCCCCTCTCCTCGTCACTGAGGATGATTTCACTTTTCAGGGAATAGAGAGGGTGGTCCTTGTGGTGGACTGCAGGTATGGAGAGCTTTTGTCATCGTATTAGATAGATAAGAATGATTATATGTATTGTAGAAATGTCTCCTATCATGTTCCCTATTTTTTTATTATGTCCACATCATGGTCCCCATCTTGGAAATCATAACAAACGTGCACTTTTTTGTTTAATTTACACATTGGACCATAGGAAAAATGACACTACAGCTACAGAGGTGACCGTCTGATAGCCCAGCTCGACTATCCATCTCTACTGAAGACCCTTTCAGCTTTTTGAGAGTTGGGTGGAGGACATCATCTCTGAAAATAGGGTCCCACAGCTGCACCCCATCAGTGTGAGCAGGACTCTTAGGACTCTTAGAAGAGTTAATGCTCTGAGACCATGGGGGCGCTTAGCCCCCTCTCTTCGTCACTGAGGATGATTTCATTTTTCAGGGATTAGAGAGGGTGGTCCTTGTGGTGGACTGCAGGTATGGAGAGCTGTTGTCATCGTATTAGATAGATAAGAATGATTATATGTATTGTAGAAATGTCTCCTATCATGTTCCCTAATTTTTTATTATGTCCACATCCTGGTCCCCATCTTGGACATCATAACAAACGTGATCATAACAAACGTGCACTTTTTTGTTTAATTTACACATTGGACCATAGGAAAAATGACACTACAGCTACAGAGGTGACCGTCTGATATCCCAGCTCGACTATCCATCTCTACTGAAGACCCTTTCAGCATTTTGAGAGTTGGGTGGAGGACATCATCTCTGAAAATAAGGTCCCACAGCTGCACCCCATCAGTGTGAGCAGGACTCTTAGGACTCTTAGAAGAGTCAATGCTCTTAGACCATTGGGGGCACTGAGCCCCCTCTCTTCGTCACTGAGGATGATTTCATTTTTCAGGGATTAGAGAGGGTGGTCCTTGTGGTGGACTGCAGGTATGGAGAGCTGTTATCATCGTATTAGATAGATAAGAATGATTATATGTATTGTAGAAATGTCTCCTATCATGTTCCCTAATTTTTTATTATGTCCACATCCTGGTCCCCATCTTGGACATCATAACAAACATGCACTTTTTTGTTTAATTTACACATTGGACCATAGGAAAAATGACACTACAGCTACAGAGGTGACCGTCTGATAGCCCAGCTCGACAATCCATCTCTACTGAAGACCCTTTCAGCTTTTTGAGAGTTGGGTGGAGGACATCATCTCTGAAAATAGGGTCCCACAGCTGCACCCCATCAGTGTGAGCAGGACTCTTAGGACTCTTAGAAGAGTCAATGCTCTGAGACCATGGGGGGCGCTTAGCCCCCTCTCTTCGTCACTGAGGATGATTTCATTTTTCAGGGATTAGAGAGGGTGGTCCTTGTGGTGGACTGCAGGTATGGAGAGCTGTTGTCATCGTATTAAATAGATAAGAATGATTATATGTATTGTAGAAATGTCTCCTATCATGTTCCCTAATTTTTTATTATGTCCACATCCTGGTCCCCATCTTGGACATCATAACAAACGTGCACTTTTTTGTTTAATTTACACATTGGACCATAGGAAAAATGACACTACAGCTACAGAGGTGACCGTCTGATAGCCCAGCTCGACTATTCATCTCTACTGAAGACCCTTTCAGCTTTTTGAGAGTTGGGTGGAGGACATCATCTCTTAAAATAGGGTCCCACAGCTGCACCCCATCAGTGTAAGCAGGACTCTTAGGACTCTTAGAAGAGTCAATGCTCTAAAACCATGGGGGGCGCTTAGCCCCCTCTCTTCGTCACTGAGGATGATTTCATTTTTCAGGGATTAGAGAGGGTGGTCCTTGTTGTGGACTGCAGGTATGGAGAGCTGTTGTCATCGTATTAGATAGATAAGAATGATTATATGTATTGTAGAAATGTCTCCTATCATGTTCCCTAATTTTTTATTATGTCCACATCCTGGTCCCCATCTTGGACATCATAACAAACGTGCACTTTTTTGTTTAATTTACACATTGGACCATAGGAAAAATGACACTACAGCTACAGAGGTGACCGTCTGATAGCCCAGCTCGACTATCCATCTCTACTGAAGACCCTTTCAGCTTTTTGAGAGTTGGGTGGAGGACATCATCTCTGAAATTAGGGTCCCACAGCTGCACCCCATCAGTGTGAGCAGGACTCTTAGGACTCTTAGAAGAGTCAATGCTCTGAGACCATTGGGGGCACTTAGCCCCCTCTCTTCGTCACTGAGGATGATTTCATTTTTCAGGGATTAGAGAGGGTGGTCCTTGTGGTGGACTGCAGGTATGGAGAGCTGTTATCATCGTATTAGGTAGATAAGAATGATTATATGTATTGTAGAAATGTCTCCTATCATGTTCCCTAATTTTTTATTATGTCCACATCCTGGTCCCCATCTTGGACATCATAACAAACGTGCACTTTTTTGTTTAATTTACACATTGGACCATAGGAAAAATGACACTACAGCTACAGAGGTGACCGTCTGATAGCCCAGCTCGACAATCCATCTCTACTGAAGACCCTTTCAGCTTTTTGAGAGTTGGGTGGAGGACATCATCTCTGAAAATAGGGTCCCACAGCTGCACCCCATCAGTGTGAGCAGGACTCTTAGGACTCTTAGAAGAGTCAATGCTCTGAGACCATGGGGGGCGCTTAGCCCCCTCTCTTCGTCACTGAGGATGATTTCATTTTTCAGGGATTAGAGAGGGTGGTCCTTGTGGTGGACTGCAGGTATGGAGAGCTGTTGTCATCGTATTAAATAGATAAGAATGATTATATGTATTGTAGAAATGTCTCCTATCATGTTCCCTAATTTTTTATTATGTCCACATCCTGGTCCCCATCTTGGACATCATAACAAACGTGCACTTTTTTGTTTAATTTCCACATTGGACCATAGGAAAAATGACACTACAGCTACAGAGGTGACCGTCTGATAGCCCAGCTCGACTATCCATCTCTACTGAAGACCCTTTCAGCTTTTTGAGAGTTGGGTGGAGGACATCATCTCTTAAAATAGGGTCCCACAGCTGCACCCCATCAGTGTAAGCAGGACTCTTAGGACTCTTAGAAGAGTCAATGCTCTAAAACCATGGGGGGCGCTTAGCCCCCTCTCTTCGTCACTGAGGATGATTTCATTTTTCAGGGATTAGAGAGGGTGGTCCTTGTGGTGGACTGCAGGTATGGAGAGCTGTTGTCATCGTATTAGATAGATAAGAATGATTATATGTATTGTAGAAATGTCTCCTATCATGTTCCCTAATTTTTTATTATGTCCACATCCTGGTCCCCATCTTGGACATCATAACAAACGTGCACTTTTTTGTTTAATTTACACATTGGACCATAGGAAAAATGACACTACAGCTACAGAGGTGACCGTCTGATAGCCCAGCTCGACTATCCATCTCTACTGAAGACCCTTTCAGCTTTTTGAGAGTTGGGTGGAGGACATCATCTCTGAAAATAGGGTCCCACAGCTGCACCCCATCAGTGTGAGCAGGACTCTTAGGACTCTTAGAAGAGTCAATGCTCTGAGACCATTGGGGGCACTTAGCCCCCTCTCTTCATCACTGAGGATGATTTCATTTTTCAGGGATTAGAGAGGGTGGTCCTTGTGGTGGACTGCAGATATGGAGAGCTGTTATCATCGTATTAGATAGATAAGAATGTATGTCCACATCCTGGTCCCCATCTTGGACATCATAACAAACGTGCACTTTTTTGTTTAATTTACACATTGGACCATAGGAAAAATGACACTACAGCTACAGAGGTGACCGTCTGATAGCCCAGCTCGACTATCCATCTCTACTGAAGACCCTTTCAGCTTTTTGAGAGTTGGGTGGAGGACATCATCTCTGAAAATAGGGTCCCACAGCTGCACCCCATCAGTGTGAGCAGGACTCTTAGGACTCTTAGAAGAGTCAATGCTCTGAGACCATGGGGGGCGCTTAGCCCCCTCTCTTCGTCACTGAGGATGATTTCATTTTTCAGGGATTAGAGAGGGTGGTCCTTGTGGTGGACTGCAGGTATGGAGAGCTGTTGTCATCGTATTAAATAGATAAGAATGATTATATGTATTGTAGAAATGTCTCCCATCATGTTCCCTAATTTTTTATTATGTCCACATCCTGGTCCCCATCTTGGACATCATAACAAACGTGCACTTTTTTGTTTAATTTACACATTGGACCATAGGAAAAATGACACTACAGCTACAGAGGTGACCATCTGATAGCCCAGCTCGACTATCCATCTCTACTGAAGACCCTTTCAGCTTTTTGAGAGTTGGGTGGAGAACATCATCTCTGAAAATAGGGTCCCACAGCTGCACCCCATCAGTGTGAGCAGGACTCTTAGGACTCTTAGAAGAGTCAATGCTCTGAGACCATGGGGGGCGCTTAGCCCCCTCTCCTCGTCACTGAGGATGATTTCACTTTTCAGGGAATAGAGAGGGTGGTCCTTGTGGTGGACTGCAGGTATGGAGAGCTGTTGTCATCGTATTAGATAGATAAGAATGATTATATGTATTGTAGAAATGTCTCCTATCATGTTCCCTATTTTTTTATTATGTCCACATCATGGTCCCCATCTTGGAAATCATAACAAACGTGCACTTTTTTGTTTAATTTACACATTGGACCATAGGAAAAATGACACTACAGCTACAGAGGTGACCGTCTGATAGCCCAGCTCGACTATACATCTCTACTGAAGACCCTTTCAGCTTTTTGAGAGTTGGGTGGAGGACATCATCTCTGAAAATAGGGTCCCACAGCTTCACCCCATCAGTGTGAGCAGGACTCTTAGGACTCTTAGAAGAGTCAATGCTCTGGTACCATGGGGGGCGCTTGGCCCCCTCTCTTCGTCACTGAGGATGATTTCATTTTTCAGGGATTAGAGAGGGTGGTCCTTGTGGTGGACTGCAGGTATGGAGAGCTGTTGTCATCGTATTAGATAGATAAGAATGATTATATGTATTGTAGAAATGTCTCCTATCATGTTCCCTAATTTTTTATTATGTCCACATCCTGGTCCCCATCTTGGACATCATAACAAACGTGCACTTTTTTGTTTAATTTACACATTGGACCATAGGAAAAATGACACTACAGCTACAGAGGTGACCGTCTGATAGCCCAGCTCGACTATCCATCTCTACTGAAGACCCTTTCAGCTTTTTGAGAGTTGGGTGGAGGACATCATCTCTGAAAATAGGGTCCCACAGCTGCACCCCATCAGTGTGAGCAGGACTCTTAGGACTCTTAGAAGAGTTAATGCTTTGAGACCATGGGGGCGCTTAGCCCCCTCTCTTCGTCACTGAGGATGATTTCATTTTTCAGGGATTAGAGAGGGTGGTCCTTGTGGTGGTCTGCAGGTATGGAGAGCTGTTGTCATCGTATTAGATAGATAAGAATGATTATATGTATTGTAGAAATGTCTCCTATCATGTTCCCTAATTTTTTATTATGTCCACATCCTGGTCCCCATCTTGGACATCATAACAAACGTGCACTTTTTTGTTTAATTTACACATTGGACCATAGGAAAAATGACACTACAGCTACAGAGGTGACCGTCTGATAGCCCAGCTCGACTATCCATCTCTACTGAAGACCCTTTCAGCATTTTGAGAGTTGGGTGGAGGACATCATCTCTGAAAATAGGGTCCCACAGCTGCACCCCATCAGTGTGAGCAGGACTCTTAGGACTCTTAGAAGAGTCAATGCTCTGAGACCATTGGGGGCACTGAGCCCCCTCTCTTCGTCACTGAGGATGATTTCATTTTTCAGGGATTAGAGAGGGTGGTCCTTGTGGTGGACTGCAGGTATGGAGAGCTGTTATCATCGTATTAGATAGATAAGAATGATTATATGTATTGTAGAAATGTCTCCTATCATGTTCCCTAATTTTTTATTATGTCCACATCCTGGTCCCCATCTTGGACATCATAACAAACATGCACTTTTTTGTTTAATTTACACATTGGACCATAGGAAAAATGACACTACAGCTACAGAGGTGACCGTCTGATAGCCCAGCTCGACAATCCATCTCTACTGAAGACCCTTTCAGCTTTTTGAGAGTTGGGTGGAGGACATCATCTCTGAAAATAGGGTCCCACAGCTGCACCCCATCAGTGTGAGCAGGACTCTTAGGACTCTTAGAAGAGTCAATGCTCTGAGACCATGGGGGGCGCTTAGCCCCCTCTCTTCGTCACTGAGGATGATTTCATTTTTCAGGGATTAGAGAGGGTGGTCCTTGTGGTGGACTGCAGGTATGGAGAGCTGTTGTCATCGTATTAAATAGATAAGAATGATTATATGTATTGTAGAAATGTCTCCTATCATGTTCCCTAATTTTTTATTATGTCCACATCCTGGTCCCCATCTTGGACATCATAACAAACGTGCACTTTTTTGTTTAATTTACACATTGGACCATAGGAAAAATGACACTACAGCTACAGAGGTGACCGTCTGATAGCCCAGCTCGACTATCCATCTCTACTGAAGACCCTTTCAGCTTTTTGAGAGTTGGGTGGAGAACATCATCTCTGAAAATAGGGTCCCACAGCTGCACCCCATCAGTGTGAGCAGGACTCTTAGGACTCTTAGAAGAGTCAATGTTTTGAGACCATGGGGGGCGCTTAGCCCCCTCTCTTCGTCACTGAGGATGATTTCACTTTTCAGGGAATAGAGAGGGTGGTCCTTGTGGTGGACTGCAGGTATGGAGAGCTGTTGTCATCGTATTAAATAGATAAGAATGATTATATGTATTGTAGAAATGTCTCCTATCATGTTCCCTAATTTTTTATTATGTCCACATCCTGGTCCCCATCTTGGACATCATAACAAACGTGCACTTTTTTGTTTAATTTACACATTGGACCATAGGAAAAATGACACTACAGCTACAGAGGTGACCGTCTGATAGCCCAGCTCGACTATCCATCTCTACTGAAGACCCTTTCAGCTTTTTGAGAGTTGGGTGGAGAACATCATCTCTGAAAATAGGGTCCCACAGCTGCACCCCATCAGTGTGAGCAGGACTCTTAGGACTCTTAGAAGAGTCAATGTTTTGAGACCATGGGGGGCGCTTAGCCCCCTCTCTTCGTCACTGAGGATGATTTCACTTTTCAGGGAATAGAGAGGGTGATCCTTGTGGTGGACTGCAGGTATAGAGAGCTGTTGTCATCGTATTAGATAGATAAGAATGATTATATGTATTGTAGAAATGTCTCCTATCATGTTCCCTATTTTTTTATTATGTCCACATCCTGGTCCCCATCTTGGAAATCATAACAAACGTGCACTTTTTTGTTTAATTTACACATTGGACCATAGGAAAAATGACACTACAGCTACAGAGGTGACCGTCTGGTAGCCCAGCTCGACTATCCATCTCTACTGAAGACCCTTTCAGCTTTTTGAGAGTTGGGTGGAGGACATCATCTCTGAAAATAGGGTCCCACAGCTGCACCCCATCAGTGTGAGCAGGACTCTTAGGACTCTTAGAAGAGTCAATGTTTTGAGACCATGGGGGGCGCTTAGCCCCCTCTCTTCGTCACTGAGGATGATTTCATTTTTCAGGGATTAGAGAGAGTGGTCCTTGTGGTGGACTGCAGGTATGGAGAGCTGTTGTCATCGTATTAGATAGATAAGAATGATTATATGTATTGTAGAAATGTCTCCTATCATGTTCCCTAATTTTTTATTATGTCCACATCCTGGTCCCCATCTTGGACATCATAACAAACGTGCACTTTTTTGTTTAATTTACACATTGGACCATAGGAAAAATGACACTACAGCTACAGAGGTGACCGTCTGATAGCCCAGCTCGACTATCCATCTCTACTGAAGACCCTTTCAGCTTTTTGAGAGTTGGGTGGAGGACATCATCTCTTAAAATAGGGTCCCACAGCTGCACCCCATCAGTGTAAGCAGGACTCTTAGGACTCTTAGAAGAGTCAATGCTCTAAAACCATGGGGGGCGCTTAGCCCCCTCTCTTCGTCCCTGAGGATGATTTCATTTTTCAGGGATTAGAGAGGGTGGTCCTTGTGGTGGACTGCAGGTATGGAGAGCTGTTGTCATCGTATTAGATAGATAAGAATGATTATATGTATTGTAGAAATGTCTCCTATCATGTTCCCTAATTTTTTATTATGTCCACATCCTGGTCCCCATCTTGGACATCATAACAAACGTGCACTTTTTTGTTTAATTTACACATTGGACCATAGGAAAAATGACACTACAGCTACAGAGGTGACCGTCTGATAGCCCAGCTCGACTATCCATCTCTACTGAAGACCCTTTCAGCTTTTTGAGAGTTGGGTGGAGGACATCATCTCTGAAAATAGGGTCCCACAGCTGCACCCCATCAGTGTGAGCAGGACTCTTAGGACTCTTAGAAGAGTTAATGCTCTGAGACCATGGGGGCGCCTACCCCCTCTCTTCGTCACTGAGGATGATTTCATTTTTCAGGGAATAGAGAGGGTGGTCCTTGTGGTGGACTGCAGGTATGGAGAGCTGTTGTCATCGTATTAGATAGATAAGAATGATTATATGTATTGTAGAAATGTCTCCTATCATGTTCCCTAATTTTTTATTATGTCCACATCCTGGTCCCCATCTTGGACATCATAACAAACGTGCACTTTTTTGTTTAATTTACACATTGGACCATAGGAAAAATGACACTACAGCTACAGAGGTGACCGTCTGATAGCCCAGCTCGACTATCCATCTCTACTGAAGACCCTTTCAGCTTTTTGAGAGTTGGGTGGAGGACATCATCTCTTAAAATAGGGTCCCACAGCTGCACCCCATCAGTGTAAGCAGGACTCTTAGGACTCTTAGAAGAGTTAATGCTCTGAGACCATGGGGGCGCTTAGCCCCCTCTCTTCGTCACTGAGGATGATTTCATTTTTCAGGGATTAGAGAGGGTGGTCCTTGTGGTGGACTGCAGGTATGGAGAGCTGTTGTCATCGTATTAGATAGATAAGAATGATTATATGTATTGTAGAAATGTCTCCTATCATGTTCCCTAATTTTTTATTATGTCCACATCCTGGTCCCCATCTTGGACATCATAACAAACGTGCACTTTTTTGTTTAATTTACACATTGGACCATAGGTAAAATGACACTACAGCTACAGAGGTGACCGTCTGATAGCCCAGCTCGACTATCCATCTCTACTGAAGACCCTTTCAGCTTTTTGAGAGTTGGGTGGAGGACATCATCTCTGAAAATAGGGTCCCACAGCTGCACCCCATCAGTGTGAGCAGGACTCTTAGGACTCTTAGAAGAGTCAATGCTCTGAGACCATTGGGGGCACTTAGCCCCCTCTCTTCATCACTGAGGATGATTTCATTTTTCAGGGATTAGAGAGGGTGGTCCTTGTGGTGGACTGCAGGTATGGAGAGCTGTTGTCATCGTATTAGATAGATAAGAATGATTATATGTATTGTAGAAATGTCTCCTATCATGTTCCCTAATTTTTTATTATGTCCACATCCTGGTCCCCATCTTGGACATCATAACAAACGTGCACTTTTTTGTTTAATTTACACATTGGACCATAGGGAAAATGAAACTACAGCTACAGAGGTGACCGTCTGATAGCCCAGCTCGACTATCCATCTCTACTGAAGACCCTTTCAGCTTTTTGAGAGTTGGGTGGAGGACATCATCTCTGAAAATAGGGTCCCACAGCTGCACCCCATCAGTGTGAGCAGGACTCTTAGGACTCTTAGACCCTTTCAGCTTTTTAAGAGTTGGGTGGAGGACATCATCTCTGAAAATAGGGTCCCACAGCTGCACCCCATCAGTGTGAGCAGGACTCTTAGGACTCTTAGAAGAGTCAATGCTCTGAGACCATTGGGGGCACTTAGCCCCCTCTCTTCATCACTGAGGATGATTTCATTTTTCAGGGATTAGAGAGGGTGGTCCTTGTGGTGGACTGCAGATATGGAGAGCTGTTATCATCGTATTAGATAGATAAGAATGATTATATGTATTGTAGAAATGTCTCCTATCATGTTCCCTAATTTTTTATTATGTCCACATCCTGGTCCCCATCTTGGACATCATAACAAACGTGCACTTTTTTGTTTAATTTACACATTGGACCATAGGAAAAATGACACTACAGCTACAGAGGTGACCGTCTGATAGCCCAGCTCGACTATCCATCTCTACTGAAGACTAGAGTTGAGCGCGGTTCGTGGTTCGTGGTTCTCCAGTTCTAGGCTCGAGTGATTTTGGGGCATGTTCTAGATCGAACTAGAACTCGAGCTTTTTGCAAAAGCTCGATAGTTCTAGAAACGTTCGAGAACGGTTCTAGCAGCCAAAAAACAGCTAAATCATAGCTTGGTTTCTGCTGTAATAGTGTAAGTCACTCTGTGAATCAAACTATTATCACATTTCAGTGTATAGTGTGCGTGAACAGCGCCTTCAGATCACTGCTGTTTCTATAATTTTTTTTTTTTTTTTCTTGTCTTCCTTCCCTAAGCGCGCGCGTCTTGTGGGGCGGGCCAGCATGTCAGCCAATCACAGACACACACACAGCTAAGTGGACTTTGAGCCAGAGAAGCAACGGCATGTGTGATAGGATCTGCATGTCACATGTCCCTGCATTATAAAACCGGACATTTTCTTCACGAACGCCATTATCTGCCTTCTGCGTCTTTGGTGTCAGACATCAGTGTCGCAGCTCCGTCCTCCTGAGTCCTATAGCCGATACAGCTGTATGCGCTGCATACACAACGTTAGACAGCTTAGGGAGAGCACATTCTAGCAGTCCTTTTAAGGGCTCAAAGCGGCAGGGTCAGAGAGCCATAGGTGACAGGTCCTGCAAACAGCAACAGCGTCTGTGTAGCCCAGGTCAGGGATTTCCTCCCTGCATTTCACCATTAGGAGGAAATAGAAAGGCAGGCTTCCATTCCTCTACCCAGAGCACCACAATCCTGCCACTGTACCCTCTTGTCCTCTGCACACTCCAACTCATTCTAACTAAGCCATTATACTAGCAAACACTCAGTGTACCTAGTGGCATCCTATACGTGGCTATTGGACTTTGCTTTAGTCCCACTAGTGCCAAGACATTTGCAGAGCGCATCTGCCTGCGTTGCACACTCCAACTAATTATAACTAAGCCATTATACTAGCAAACACTCAGTGTACCTAGTGGCATCCTATACGTGGCTATTGGACTTTGCTTTAGTCCCACTAGTGCCAAGACATTTGCAGAGCGCATCTGCCTGCGTTGCACACTCCAACTAATTATAACTAAGCCATTATACTAGCAAACACTCAGTGTACCTAGTGGCATCCTATACGTGGCTATTGGACTTTGCTATAGTCCCACTAGTGCCAAGACATTTGCAGAGCGCAACTGCCTGCGTTGCACACTCCAACTAATTATAACTAAGCCATTATACTAGCACACACTCAGTGTACCTAGTGGCATCCTATACGTGGCTATTGGACTTTGCTATAGTCCCACTAGTGCCAAGACATTTGCAGAGCGCATCTGCCTGCGTTGCACACTCCAACTAATTATAACTAAGCCATTATACTAGCACACACTCAGTGTACCTAGTGGCATCCTATACGTGGCTATTGGACTTTGCTATAGTCCCACTAGTGCCAAGACATTTGCAGAGCGCATCTGCCTGCGTTGCACACTCCAACTAATTATAACTAAGCCATTATACTAGCAAACACTCAGTGTACCTAGTGGCATCCTATACGTGGCTATTGGACTTTGCTATAGTCCCACTAGTGCCAAGACATTTGCAGAGCGCATCTGCCTGCGTTGCACACTCCAACTAATTATAACTAAGCCATTATACTAGCACACACTCAGTGTACCTAGTGGCATCCTATACGTGGCTATTGGACTTTGCTATAGTCCCACTAGTGCCAAGACATTTGCAGAGCGCATCTGCCTGCGTTGCACACTCCAACTAATTATAACTAAGCCATTATACTAGCACACACTCAGTGTACCTAGTGGCATCCTATACGTGGCTATTGGACTTTGCTATAGTCCCACTAGTGCCAAGACATTTGCAGAGCGCATCTGCCTGCGTTGCACACTCCAACTAATTATAACTAAGCCATTATACTAGCAAACACTTAGTGTACCTAGTGGCATCCTATACGTGGCTATTGGACTTTGCTTTAGTCCCACTAGTGCCAAGACATTTGCAGAACGCATCTGCCTGCGTTGCACACTCCAACTAATTATAACTAAGCCATTATACTAGCACACACTCAGTGTACCTAGTGGCATCCTATACGTGGCTATTGGACTTTGCTATAGTCCCACTAGTGCCAAGACATTTGCAGAGCGCATCTGCCTGCGTTGCACACTCCAACTAATTATAACTAAGCCATTATACTAGCAAACACTCAGTGTACCTAGTGGCATCCTATACGTGGCTATTGGACTTTGCTATAGTCCCACTAGTGCCAAGACATTTGCAGAGCGTATCTGCCTGCGTTGCACACTCCAACTAATTATAACTAAGCCATTATACTAGCAAACACTTAGTGTACCTAGTGGCATCCTATACGTGGCTATTGGACTTTGCTTTAGTCCCACTAGTGCCAAGACATTTGCAGAACGCATCTGCCTGCGTTGCACACTCCAACTAATTATAACTAAGCCATTATACTAGCACACACTCAGTGTACCTAGTGGCATCCTATACGTGGCTATTGGACTTTGCAATAGTCCCACTAGTGCCAAGACATTTGCAGAGCGCATCTGCCTGCGTTGCACACTCCAACTAATTATAACTAAGCCATTATACTAGCAAACACTCAGTGTACCTAGTGGCATCCTATACGTGGCTATTGGACTTTGCTATAGTCCCACTAGTGCCAAGACATTTGCAGAGCGCATCTGCCTGCATTGCACACTCCAACTAATTATAACTAAGCCATTATACTAGCAAACACTTAGTGTACCTAGTGGCATCCTATACGTGGCTATTGGACTTTGCTTTAGTCCCACTAGTGCCAAGACATTTGCAGAACGCATCTGCCTGCGTTGCACACTCCAACTAATTATAACTAAGCCATTATACTAGCACACACTCAGTGTACCTAGTGGCATCCTATACGTGGCTATTGGACTTTGCTATAGTCCCACTAGTGCCAAGACATTTGCAGAGCGCATCTGCCTGCGTTGCACACTCCAACTAATTATAACTAAGCCATTATACTAGCACACACTCAGTGTACCTAGTGGCATCCTATACGTGGCTATTGGACTTTGCTATAGTCCCACTAGTGCCAAGACATTTGCAGAGCGCATCTGCCTGCGTTGCACACTCCAACTAATTATAACTAAGCCATTATACTAGCACACACTCAGTGTACCTAGTGGCATCCTATACGTGGCTATTGGACTTTGCTATAGTCCCACTAGTGCCAAGACATTTGCAGAGCGCATCTGCCTGCGTTGCACACTCCAACTAATTATAACTAAGCCATTATACTAGCAAACACTTAGTGTACCTAGTGGCATCCTATACGTGGCTATTGGACTTTGCTTTAGTCCCACTAGTGCCAAGACATTTGCAGAACGCATCTGCCTGCGTTGCACACTCCAACTAATTATAACTAAGCCATTATACTAGCACACACTCAGTGTACCTAGTGGCATCCTATACGTGGCTATTGGACTTTGCTATAGTCCCACTAGTGCCAAGACATTTGCAGAGCGCATCTGCCTGCGTTGCACACTCCAACTAATTATAACTAAGCCATTATACTAGCACACACTCAGTGTACCTAGTGGCATCCTATACGTGGCTATTGGACTTTGCTATAGTCCCACTAGTGCCAAGACATTTGCAGAGCGCATCTGCCTGCGTTGCACACTCCAACTAATTATAACTAAGCCATTATACTAGCAAACACTTAGTGTACCTAGTAGCATCCTATACGTGGCTATTGGACTTTGCTTTAGTCCCACTAGTGCCAAGACATTTGCAGAACGCATCTGCCTGCGTTGCACACTCCAACTAATTATAACTAAGCCATTATACTAGCACACACTCAGTGTACCTAGTGGCATCCTATACGTGGCTATTGGACTTTGCTATAGTCCCACTAGTGCCAAGACATTTGCAGAGCGCATCTGCCTGCGTTGCACACTCCAACTAATTATAACTAAGCCATTATACTAGCAAACACTCAGTGTACCTAGTGGCATCCTATACGTGGCTATTGGACTTTGCTATAGTCCCACTAGTGCCAAGACATTTGCAGAGCGCATCTGCCTGCGTTGCACACTCCAACTAATTATAACTAAGCCATTATACTAGCACACACTCAGTGTACCTAGTGGCATCCTATACGTGGCTATTGGACTTTGCTATAGTCCCACTAGTGCCAAGACATTTGCAGAGCGCATCTGCCTGCGTTGCACACTCCAACTAATTATAACTAAGCCATTATACTAGCACACACTCAGTGTACCTAGTGGCATCCTATACGTGGCTATTGGACTTTGCTATAGTCCCACTAGTGCCAAGACATTTGCAGAGCGCATCTGCCTGCGTTGCACACTCCAACTAATTATAACTAAGCCATTATACTAGCAAACACTTAGTGTACCTAGTGGCATCCTATACGTGGCTATTGGACTTTGCTTTAGTCCCACTAGTGCCAAGACATTTGCAGAACGCATCTGCCTGCGTTGCACACTCCAACTAATTATAACTAAGCCATTATACTAGCACACACTCAGTGTACCTAGTGGCATCCTATACGTGGCTATTGGACTTTGCTATAGTCCCACTAGTGCCAAGACATTTGCAGAGCGCATCTGCCTGCGTTGCACACTCCAACTAATTATAACTAAGCCATTATACTAGCACACACTCAGTGTACCTAGTGGCATCCTATACGTGGCTATTGGACTTTGCTATAGTCCCACTAGTGCCAAGACATTTGCAGAGCGCATCTGCCTGCGTTGCACACTCCAACTAATTATAACTAAGCCATTATACTAGCAAACACTCAGTGTACCTAGTGGCATCCTATACGTGGCTATTGGACTTTGCTATAGTCCCACTAGTGCCAAGACATTTGCAGAGCGCATCTGCCTGCGTTGCACACTCCAACTAATTATAACTAAGCCTTTATACTAGCACACACTCAGTGTACCTAGTGGCATCCTATACGTGGCTATTGGACTTTGCTATAGTCCCACTAGTGCCAAGACATTTGCAGAGCGCATCTGCCTGCGTTGCACACTCCAACTAATTATAACTAAGCCATTATACTAGCACACACTCAGTGTACCTAGTGGCATCCTATACGTGGCTATTGGACTTTGCTATAGTCCCACTAGTGCCAAGACATTTGCAGAGCGCATCTGCCTGCGTTGCACACTCCAACTAATTATAACTAAGCCATTATACTAGCAAACACTCAGTGTACCTAGTGGCATCCTATACGTGGCTATTGGACTTTGCTATAGTCCCACTAGTGCCAAGACATTTGCAGAGCGCATCTGCCTGCGTTGCACACTCCAACTAATTATAACTAAGCCATTATACTAGCACACACTCAGTGTACCTAGTGGCATCCTATACGTGGCTATTGGACTTTGCTATAGTCCCACTAGTGCCAAGACATTTGCAGAGCGCATCTGCCTGCATTGCACACTCCAACTAATTATAACTAAGCCATTATACTAGCACACACTCAGTGTACCTAGTGGCATCCTATACGTGGCTATTGGACTTTGCTATAGTCCCACTAGTGCCAAGACATTTGCAGAGCGCATCTGCCTGCGTTGCACACTCCAACTAATTATAACTAAGCCATTATACTAGCAAACACTTAGTGTACCTAGTGGCATCCTATACGTGGCTATTGGACTTTGCTTTAGTCCCACTAGTGCCAAGACATTTGCAGAACGCATCTGCCTGCGTTGCACACTCCAACTAATTATAACTAAGCCATTATACTAGCACACACTCAGTGTACCTAGTGGCATCCTATACGTGGCTATTGGACTTTGCTATAGTCCCACTAGTGCCAAGACATTTGCAGAGCGCATCTGCCTGCGTTGCACACTCCAACTAATTATAACTAAGCCATTATACTAGCACACACTCAGTGTACCTAGTGGCATCCTATACGTGGCTATTGGACTTTGCTATAGTCCCACTAGTGCCAAGACATTTGCAGAGCGCATCTGCCTGCGTTGCACACTCCAACTAATTATAACTAAGCCATTATACTAGCACACACTCAGTGTACCTAGTGGCATCCTATACGTGGCTATTGGACTTTGCTATAGTCCCACTAGTGCCAAGACATTTGCAGAGCGCATCTGCCTGCGTTGCACACTCCAACTAATTATAACTAAGCCATTATACTAGCAAACACTTAGTGTACCTAGTGGCATCCTATACGTGGCTATTGGACTTTGCTTTAGTCCCACTAGTGCCAAGACATTTGCAGAACGCATCTGCCTGCGTTGCACACTCCAACTAATTATAACTAAGCCATTATACTAGCACACACTCAGTGTACCTAGTGGCATCCTATACGTGGGTATTGGACTTTGCTATAGTCCCACTAGTGCCAAGACATTTGCAGAGCGCATCTGCCTGCGTTGCACACTCCAACTAATTATAACTAAGCCATTATACTAGCACACACTCAGTGTACCTAGTGGCATCCTATACGTGGCTATTGGACTTTGCTATAGTCCCACTAGTGCCAAGACATTTGCAGAGCGCATCTGCCTGCGTTGCACACTCCAACTAATTATAACTAAGCCATTATACTAGCAAACACTTAGTGTACCTAGTGGCATCCTATACGTGGCTATTGGACTTTGCTTTAGTCCCACTAGTGCCAAGACATTTGCAGAACGCATCTGCCTGCGTTGCACACTCCAACTAATTATAACTAAGCCATTATACTAGCAAACACTTAGTGTACCTAGTGGCATCCTATACGTGGCTATTGGACTTTGCTTTAGTCCCACTAGTGCCAAGACATTTGCAGAACGCATCTGCCTGCGTTGCACACTCCAACTAATTATAACTAAGCCATTATACTAGCACACACTCAGTGTACCTAGTGGCATCCTATACGTGGCTATTGGACTTTGCTATAGTCCCACTAGTGCCAAGACATTTGCAGCACGTCTGCCTGCGTTGCACACTCCAACTAATTATAACTAAGTTACATTGTCAGGGATATTTATTCTTTATTATTCTGCTGTTAATAAAGCTAGACCACCACTGCAATCTTCAATACCTCTCAATTTTTACTACCACATTTTCAGTCCACAATCTTGTCGCAATCAACATGAGTGGCAAAATGACAGATGCTGGTGGAAAGGGGAAGAGGCGTGGTGGAAAAGGCAAAAAAGGTTTTGTCAGTGGGGAAGGTGGCAAAGCTCCATTATCATCTGCTGCAGATAGACCATCTACTAGCAAAAGTAAGATGTCTACTACTTATTGTGGACAATCCGATGTGCTCCCTTTTTTACGGACACGAACAAGAGGAACAAAGGTAGATGATGGTCAAAAAAGGAAAGTGCTTGAATGGATCTCAAGTGGTCCAACAAGTGCCCTCTCAGCCACTTCAAGTACCGCATCCAAAAAACACCAGTCCTCTGAGTTGTCATCCCAATCACACTTGATTTCTCCCAGCTCTGAAGTCTCCATCAGCCCTGCACAGTATGGTGGAACTGAGATGGCTGAGTCTGCAGAGCTGTTCAGTCACACTATAGCCTGGGAATCAGAGGTCTGCTCCCAAGCTACAGTGAGTACAGAACAGGAAATGGTCTGCAGTGATGCCCAGAGCCTTTGTGACTCAGATTCAGGCCGTGAGGACCAAGTTTCTGAGCATAATGTTGACCCTTTGTCACAAACTGTAACACCTGTGGTTATAGACAATGAGGAACATACTGATGAAGATGAGACGCAGATACCCGATTGGGATGACAACTTAAATATTCGGTCAGGGCAAGAAGAGGCTCGGTCTGAGGGGGAGGGGAGTGCAAACACAACAATTGATGATGACGTTCTAGATCCCACCTACTGTCAACCCCCAGTCAGGCACTCGAGGAGGTCAACAGAGGCGGTGGAGGAGGATGCAACCGACGACGAAGTTACCTTGCACCTTCCTGGACAGAGTCGGAGCACTGGTAGCACGTCTACAACTGCATCCTCAGCCACCACTCTGCCTATGAGCATTATTCGGGGTGGATCAACAGGTCGCATGGCCTCTAAGCCTTGCCTAGCCTGGTCCTTTTTTCACATCGAAAAAGATCGCCCAACTCATGTGATATGTAACATTTGTCATGATTCTGTTAGTAGAGGTCAAAACCTCAGCAGTTTGACAACTTCTTCCATGAATCGTCACATGACTAAATATCATAAGTCCCGGTGGGAAGCTCACCGTGCTGCAATGCGGCCTAGCGGAGCGAACCATCCACCGCCCGCCCCTTCCAGTGCATCCGCGCGCTCTTCATCTTCTAGGACTGTGGGGACAGCTGTCACACCTGTTTTTCCACGCAAAACTTCCACCACTGTAACCGCAACAGGCAGTTTGCTTGTAAGGTCGTCAGTTGGTTTGGAAGGGGAAACAAGTGAGTGTGTACAGCTCTCTCAGACATCGATAGCACCAACGTTGGATGAAGGCAACATCATGTCTCCGCCTGCACTTTCCTCACAAACCAGCATTTTTCCAGGGACACCCTACTCAACACCGTCTACACACAGCAGCCAGATCTCTGTCCCTCAGATGTGGTCAAATAAAAGGCCACTTCCTCCGACCCATGACAAAGCTAAGAGGTTGACTCTATCCCTCTGTAAGCTGTTGGCTACTGAAATGCTGCCTTTCCGCCTAGTGGACACACAGGATTTTAGAGACCTTATGTCTAGAGTTGAGCGCGGTTCGTGGTTCGTGGTTCTCCAGTTCGCGGCTCGAGTGATTTTGGGGCATGTTCTAGATCGAACTAGAACTCGAGCTTTTTGCAAAAGCTCGGTAGTTCTAGAAACGTTCGAGAACGGTTCTAGCAGCCAAAAAACAGCTAAATCATAGCTTGGTTTCTGCTGTAATAGTGTAAGTCACTCTGTGAATCAAACTATTATCACATTTCAGTGTATAGTGTGCGTGAACAGCGCCTTCAGATCACTGCTGTTTCTATAATGGCGATCGCCATTTTTTTTTTTTTTTTCTTGTCTTCCTTCCCTAAGCGCGCGCGTCTTGTGGGGCGGGCCAGCATGTCAGCCAATCCCAGACACACACACAGCTAAGTGGACTTTGAGCCAGAGAAGCAACGGCATGTGTGATAGGATCTGCATGTCACATGTCCCTGCATTATAAAACCGGACATTTTCTTCACGGACGCCATTATCTGCCTTCTGCGTCTTTGGTGTCAGACATCACTGTCGCAGCTCCGTCTTCCTGAGTCCTATAGCCGATACAGCTGTATGCGCTGCATACACAGCGTTAGACAGCTTAGGGAGAGCACTTTATAGCAGTCCTTTTAAGGGCTCCAACCGGCAGGGTCAGAGAGCCATAGGTGACAGGTCCTGCAAACAGCAACAGCGTCTGTGTAGCCCAGGTCAGGGATTTCCTACCTGCATTTCACCATTAGGAGGGAATAGAAAGGCAGGCTTCCATTCCTCTACCCAGAGCACCACAATCCTGCCACTGTACCCTCTTGTCCTCTGCACACTCCAACTGATAACTAAGCCATTATACTAGCAAACACTCAGTGTACCTAGTGGCATCCTATACGTGGCTATTGGACTTTGCTATAGTCCCACTAGTGCAAAGACATTTGCAGAGCGCGTCTGCCTGCATTGCACACTACAACTCATTCTAACCAAGCCATTATACTAGCAAACACTCAGTGTACCTAGTGGCATCCTATACGTGGCTATTGGACTTTGCTATAGTCCCACTAGTGCAAAGACATTTGCAGAGCGCGTCTGCCTGCATTGCACACTACAACTCATTCTAACCAAGCCATTATACTAGCAAACACTCAGTGTACCTAGTGGCATCCTATACGTGGCTATTGGACTTTGCTATAGTCCCACTAGTGCAAAGACATTTGCAGAGCGCGTCTGCCTGCATTGCACACTCCAACTCATTAAAACCAAGCCATTATACTAGCAAACACTCAGTGTACCTAGTGGCATCCTATACGTGGCTATTGGACTTTGCTATAGTCCCACTAGTGCAAAGACATTTGCATAGCGCGTCTGCCGGCATTGCACACTCAAACTCATTTTAACTAAGCCATTATACTAGCAAACACTCAGTGTACCTAGTGGCATCCTATACGTGGCTATTGGACTTTGCTATAGTCCCACTAGTGCAAAGACATTAGCAGAGCACATCTGCCTGCATTGCACACTACAACTCATTCTAACCAAGCCATTATACTAGCAAACACTCAGTGTACCTAGTGGCATCCTATACGTGGCTATTGGACTTTGCTATAGTCCCACTAGTGCAAAGACATTTGCATAGCGCGTCTGCCTGCATTGCACACTCAAACTCATTTTAACTAAGCCATTATACTAGCAAACACTCAGTGTACCTAGTGGCATCCTATACGTGGCTATTGGACTTTGCTATAGTCCCACTAGTGCAAAGACATTAGCAGAGCACATCTGCCTGCATTGCACACTACAACTCATTCTAACCAAGCCATTATACTAGCAAACACTCAGTGTACCTAGTGGCATCCTATACGTGGCTATTGGACTTTGCTATAGTCCCACTAGTGCAAAGACATTTGCAGAGCGCGTCTGCCTGCATTGCACACTCCAACTCATTAAAACCAAGCCATTATACTAGCAAACACTCAGTGTACCTAGTGGCATCCTATACGTGGCTATTGGACTTTGCTATAGTCCCACTAGTGCAAAGACATTTGCATAGCGCGTCTGCCTGCATTGCACACTCAAACTCATTTTAACTAAGCCATTATACTAGCAAACACTCAGTGTACCTAGTGGCATCCTATACGTGGCTATTGGACTTTGCTATAGTCCCACTAGTGCAAAGATATTAGCAGAGCACATCTGCCTGCATTGCACACTCCAACTTTTTTAAACTAAGCAATTTTACTAGCAAACACTCAGTGTACCTAGTGGCATCCTAAACGTGGCTATTGGACTTTGCTATAGTCCCACTAGTGCAAAGACATTTGCAGAGCACGTCTGCCTGCATTGCACACTACAACTCATTGTTACTAAGCCATTATACTAGCAAACACTCAGTGTACCTAGTTGTATCCTAAACGTGGCTATTGTACTTTTGTCTATTCACAGTATTGGAACGATATTTGCAGCACGTCTGCCTGCATTGCACACTCTAACTTTTTTAAACTCAGCCATTTATAGTAGCAAACACTCAGTGTACCTAGTTGTATCCTAAACGTGGCTATTGTACTTTTGTCAATTCACAGTATTGGAACGTTATTTGCAGCACGTCTGCCTGCATTGCACACTCAAACTTTTTTAAACTCAGCCATTTATAGTAGCAAACACTCAGTGTACCTAGTTGTATCCTAAACGTGGCTATTGTACTTTTGTCTATTCACAGTATTGGAACGATATTTGCAGCACGTCTGCCTGCATTGCACACTCTAACTTTTTTAAACTCAGCCATTATACTAGCAAACACTCAGTGTACCTAGTGGCATCCTATACGTGGCTATTGGACTTTGCTATAGTCCCACTAGTGCAAAGACATTAGCAGAGCACATCTGCCTGCATTGCACACTACAACTCATTCTAACCAAGCCATTATACTAGCAAACACTCAGTGTACCTAGTGGCATCCTATACGTGGCTATTGGACTTTGCTATAGTCCCACTAGTGCAAAGACATTTGCAGAGCGCGTCTGCCTGCATTGCACACTCCAACTCATTAAAACCAAGCCATTATACTAGCAAACACTCAGTGTACCTAGTGGCATCCTATACGTGGCTATTGGACTTTGCTATAGTCCCACTAGTGCAAAGACATTTGCATAGCGCGTCTGCCTGCATTGCACACTCAAACTCATTTTAACTAAGCCATTATACTAGCAAACACTCAGTGTACCTAGTGGCATCCTATACGTGGCTATTGGACTTTGCTATAGTCCCACTAGTGCAAAGATATTAGCAGAGCACATCTGCCTGCATTGCACACTCCAACTTTTTTAAACTAAGCAATTTTACTAGCAAACACTCAGTGTACCTAGTGGCATCCTAAACGTGGCTATTGGACTTTGCTATAGTCCCACTAGTGCAAAGACATTTGCAGAGCGCGTCTGCCTGCATTGCACACTACAACTCATTCTAACCAAGCCATTATACTAGCAAACACTCAGTGTACCTAGTGGCATCCTATACGTGGCTATTGGACTTTGCTATAGTCCCACTAGTGCAAAGACATTTGCAGAGCGCGTCTGCCTGCATTGCACACTCCAACTCATTAAAACCAAGCCATTATACTAGCAAACACTCAGTGTACCTAGTGGCATCCTATACGTGGCTATTGGACTTTGCTATAGTCCCACTAGTGCAAAGACATTTGCATAGCGCGTCTGCCGGCATTGCACACTCAAACTCATTTTAACTAAGCCATTATACTAGCAAACACTCAGTGTACCTAGTGGCATCCTATACGTGGCTATTGGACTTTGCTATAGTCCCACTAGTGCAAAGACATTAGCAGAGCACATCTGCCTGCATTGCACACTACAACTCATTCTAACCAAGCCATTATACTAGCAAACACTCAGTGTACCTAGTGGCATCCTATACGTGGCTATTGGACTTTGCTATAGTCCCACTAGTGCAAAGACATTTGCATAGCGCGTCTGCCTGCATTGCACACTCAAACTCATTTTAACTAAGCCATTATACTAGCAAACACTCAGTGTACCTAGTGGCATCCTATACGTGGCTATTGGACTTTGCTATAGTCCCACTAGTGCAAAGACATTAGCAGAGCACATCTGCCTGCATTGCACACTACAACTCATTCTAACCAAGCCATTATACTAGCAAACACTCAGTGTACCTAGTGGCATCCTATACGTGGCTATTGGACTTTGCTATAGTCCCACTAGTGCAAAGACATTTGCAGAGCGCGTCTGCCTGCATTGCACACTCCAACTCATTAAAACCAAGCCATTATACTAGCAAACACTCAGTGTACCTAGTGGCATCCTATACGTGGCTATTGGACTTTGCTATAGTCCCACTAGTGCAAAGACATTTGCATAGCGCGTCTGCCTGCATTGCACACTCAAACTCATTTTAACTAAGCCATTATACTAGCAAACACTCAGTGTACCTAGTGGCATCCTATACGTGGCTATTGGACTTTGCTATAGTCCCACTAGTGCAAAGATATTAGCAGAGCACATCTGCCTGCATTGCACACTCCAACTTTTTTAAACTAAGCAATTTTACTAGCAAACACTCAGTGTACCTAGTGGCATCCTAAACGTGGCTATTGGACTTTGCTATAGTCCCACTAGTGCAAAGACATTTGCAGAGCACGTCTGCCTGCATTGCACACTACAACTCATTGTTACTAAGCCATTATACTAGCAAACACTCAGTGTACCTAGTTGTATCCTAAACGTGGCTATTGTACTTTTGTCTATTCACAGTATTGGAACGATATTTGCAGCACGTCTGCCTGCATTGCACACTCTAACTTTTTTAAACTCAGCCATTTATAGTAGCAAACACTCAGTGTACCTAGTTGTATCCTAAACGTGGCTATTGTACTTTTGTCAATTCACAGTATTGGAACGTTATTTGCAGCACGTCTGCCTGCATTGCACACTCAAACTTTTTTAAACTCAGCCATTTATAGTAGCAAACACTCAGTGTACCTAGTTGTATCCTAAACGTGGCTATTGTACTTTTGTCTATTCACAGTATTGGAACGATATTTGCAGCACGTCTGCCTGCATTGCACACTCTAACTTTTTTAAACTCAGCCATTATACTAGCAAACACTCAGTGTACCTAGTGGCATCCTATACGTGGCTATTGGACTTTGCTATAGTCCCACTAGTGCAAAGACATTAGCAGAGCACATCTGCCTGCATTGCACACTACAACTCATTCTAACCAAGCCATTATACTAGCAAACACTCAGTGTACCTAGTGGCATCCTATACGTGGCTATTGGACTTTGCTATAGTCCCACTAGTGCAAAGACATTTGCAGAGCGCGTCTGCCTGCATTGCACACTCCAACTCATTAAAACCAAGCCATTATACTAGCAAACACTCAGTGTACCTAGTGGCATCCTATACGTGGCTATTGGACTTTGCTATAGTCCCACTAGTGCAAAGACATTTGCATAGCGCGTCTGCCTGCATTGCACACTCAAACTCATTTTAACTAAGCCATTATACTAGCAAACACTCAGTGTACCTAGTGGCATCCTATACGTGGCTATTGGACTTTGCTATAGTCCCACTAGTGCAAAGATATTAGCAGAGCACATCTGCCTGCATTGCACACTCCAACTTTTTTAAACTAAGCAATTTTACTAGCAAACACTCAGTGTACCTAGTGGCATCCTAAACGTGGCTATTGGACTTTGCTATAGTCCCACTAGTGCAAAGACATTTGCAGAGCACGTCTGCCTGCATTGCACACTACAACTCATTGTTACTAAGCCATTATACTAGCAAACACTCAGTGTACCTAGTTGTATCCTAAACGTGGCTATTGTACTTTTGTCTATTCACAGTATTGGAACGATATTTGCAGCACGTCTGCCTGCATTGCACACTCTAACTTTTTTAAACTCAGCCATTTATAGTAGCAAACACTCAGTGTACCTAGTTGTATCCTAAACGTGGCTATTGTACTTTTGTCTATTCACAGTATTGGAACGATATTTGCAGCACGTCTGCCTGCATTGCACACTCTAACTTTTTTAAACTCAGCCATTATACTAGCAAACACTCAGTGTACCTAGTTGTATCCTAAACGTGGCTATTGTACTTTTGTCAATTCACAGTATTGGAACGTTATTTGCAGCACGTCTGCCTGCATTGCACACTCAAACTTTTTTAAACTCAGCCATTTATAGTAGCAAACACTCAGTGTACCTAGTTGTATCCTAAACGTGGCTATTGTACTTTTGTCAATTCACAGTATTGGAACGTTATTTGCAGCACGTCTGCCTGCATTGCACACTCAAACTTTTTTAAACTCAGCCATTTATAGTAGCAAACACTCAGTGTACCTAGTTGTATCCTAAACGTGGCTATTTTACTTTTGTCTATTCACAGTATTGGAACGATATTTGCAGCACGTCTGCCTGCATTGCACACTCTAACTTTTTTAAACTCAGCCATTATACTAGCAAACACTCACTGTACCTAGTTGTATCCTAAACGTGGCTATTGTACTTTTGTCAATTCACAGTATTGGAACGTTATTTGCAGCACGTCTGCCTGCATTGCACACTCAAACTTTTTTAAACTCAGCCATTTATAGTAGCAAACACTCAGTGTACCTAGTTGTATCCTAAACGTGGCTATTGTACTTTTGTCAATTCACAGTATTGGAACGTTATTTGCAGCACGTCTGCCTGCATTGCACACTCAAACTTTTTTAAACTCAGCCATTTATAGTAGCAAACACTCAGTGTACCTAGTTGTATCCTAAACGTGGCTATTGTACTTTTGTCTATTCACAGTATTGGAACGTTATTTGCAGCACGTCTGCCTGCATTGCACACTCTAACTTTTTTAAACTCAGCCATTATACTAGCAAACACTCACTGTACCTAGTTGTATCCTAAACGTGGCTATTGTACTTTTGTCAATTCACAGTATTGGAACGTTATTTGCAGCACGTCTGCCTGCATTGCACACTCAAACTTTTTTAAACTCAGCCATTATACTAGCAAACACTCACTGTACCTAGTTGTATCCTAAACGTGGCTATTGTACTTTTGTCAATTCACAGTATTGGAACGTTATTTGCAGCACGTCTGCCTGCATTGCACACTCAAACTTTTTTAAACTCAGCCATTATACTAGCAAACACTCACTGTACCTAGTTGTATCCTAAACGTGGCTATTGTACTTTTGTCAATTCACAGTATTGGAACGTTATTTGCAGCACGTCTGCCTGCATTGCACACTCAAACTTTTTTAAACTCAGCCATTATACTAGCAAACACTCACTGTACCTAGTTGTATCCTAAACGTGGCTATTGTACTTTTGTCAATTCACAGTATTGGAACGTTATTTGCAGCACGTCTGCCTGCATTGCACACTCAAACTTTTTTAAACTCAGCCATTTATAGTAGCAAACACTCAGTGTACCTAGTTGTATCCTAAACGTGGCTATTGTACTTTTGTCTATTCACAGTATTGGAACGTTATTTGCAGCACGTCTGCCTGCATTGCACACTCAAACTTTTTTAAACTCAGCCATTATACTAGCAAACACTCACTGTACCTAGTTGTATCCTAAACGTGGCTATTGTACTTTTGTCAATTCACAGTATTGGAACGATATTTGCAGGACATCTGCCTGCATTGCACACTCAAACTTTTTTAAACTCAGCCATTATACTAGCAAACACTCACTGTACCTAGTTGTATCCTAAACGTGGCTATTGTACTTTTGTCTATTCACACTACTGCAAATCTATGTGCAGCACCTCTGCATGACAACCTCGTGCTCTGTTTTTAATAAGCTATAATGATAGCACAAAATACTGCCATTTTGTGGCATCATAGAACTGGCTGTTGTATTCCATTAGTGCCCCACTGGTGACAAGCTATTTCTAGCACCTCTACATCACACCCTCATGCACATTTAGCTACGCTAATGTTATAGCAAACTCATGGAATTCATTGCTGCATTTCATAATTCGGAGGGATAGAAAGTCAGGCTTCCTTTAGCTTTTCCTTCTGTTCATAGACAGCATCTCCAAGACAAATTTCCCCTCCACGTCTAAGTGTGGAGAGGCAGCTAGTGCGCATGCGTGTGCCGATGTACCCCAGCTGCAGCATAATTACAGTGTTTCGCCTAGTGAGTATGCTCAGCCTGACTGTGCCATTCCTGACGCTAAGTCTTCATTTCGGGATACAGCGCATGCTCCCACACTAAGTGTGAAAAGCCTCTTTGCACAGGTGCTTGCATTCTGTGCCGGGTCTAAGTCCTGTTTTGTGCCTAGACACCATGCTAAAGCTGATAGTCTTTTTTCAGAGACTGTATTTCATGCTACTGAGCATGCTCAGGCACTTCCTGCATCAGAGACTAGGTCCGGTAATGAACTCTTTGGCCCTGGCCCTGATGTGGGGGTCCCATATAGACCACAGGGCATCAGGTGTCCTCCCAAATGGCTTGCAGAGGCCCACACCTATGACTTGTCACCGCATTATTGATGGTCAGACGATGACTGGTGAGGTGTTTGGGTCATGGCAGCCATGAGGTCATCATTGAAGTTGCGTTTCCAAATAGGACGCTAGTTATGCCACTCATGACGTGTCACTCTGCTTTTGTCTCCAGGAGGTGCATTGTGGTTCACCCTGGTTTGGGGCGGACCCAGGTTATAAAAGGGGCTGGAGCCAACAAGGAGGTGCGCAGTCTTCTATTATGCTCCGAAAGAGCACACCTCCATGTGTTGAACCCATTGCGGCTTTAGGCCAGAGGTAGGCAGGGATAGGGTGGTGGATGCAGGCCACCACCACAGTTGGTAACGCAGAACGGTTAAGACCAGCTCCTGTCCTAACAGTCCTGCTTGTGCAGCCCAGTGGCATTAACAGGCCTGCTGCTGCTGATGCGCCTGCTGTCCACAGGTGTGGCCCCTACGCACACGGTCAGCGTACTCAATGGCCCCTGTGTTGTTAACAGGGAGTTCCTGGGCTGGGTGGGCATGTGGACCCTGTGACGCTAACAGGGCTCACAGTCTCCAGATCCGAATGGCGTCTAACTCGGTTCAGGCTACTATTAGTTTCATAGCCACACAGCTCTGTATCCTCCACCAAACCTTCCAGTTGCCAACCTCTCCTTTTCCATCTGGGAGCACGGTGGACACTGACTGCTGATGGGGATATATACCTTTCTCTTTCTTTTCTTAATAATTTTCGGTAAATAGCGGTAACATAGTATATACCACCTTATCCAAATCTGCCAGTCCCACTGTAACAGATGGTGTTTCTTCAGCAAATGTTACTGTTGCTTAACCACCAAATCCACGGACAAAAACTTTTTTCCCCTTTCCAACACACCTGTTCCCCTTTCCACCAGCATCTGTCCTTTTTCAACTCATTTTGGTATATGACCAAAAGTGCAACTCTGCAGGGACACCGTACTCAACGCCATCTCAGCACAGCAGCCAGCCCTCGGTCCCTCAGATGTGGACAAGTAAAAGACCATTTCCTCCTATCCATGACAAAGCGTTGAGATTGACTCTGTGCAGCACTGGTGTTTAGTGGAAAAGCAGATCTAAGATTGCGTACCACCTTCTGCAGATACTCCTGTATACGTGCGTCCATTTCTATGGCAGGAATTATTTTGCCAAATTTTGTCTTGTACCGGGGATCTAACAGTGTGGCAACCCAGTATTCAGGATTACTTCAAATTCATACAATCCGAGGGTCATGTAGGTAGTGCAGCAAGAAGGCGCTCATGTGTCTTGTGCATCCAGGAGGACCAAGTCCTTGGTGTGTTGGTGGCAGAGAGGTGAGAATCGTGCATCCTTCCTCTGCCCTCTACCCACAACCTCGCACAACCGAAATGTGAGCAAGCTCTCACTCATCTGCTGAGTCTTCCATGCCCATCGCCAGTTCGTCCTCCATTTCTTCATGGGCTCCTGCACTTTCATCAACACTTTTTGCTGATACTATGCGCCCTTGTTAATCCCTCTCCCTCACCATGACTGCCGCATAGGTGCCGCTGACCATCTGGACCTCGTAGATCTTGTTATCCCTTCCGCATATGACTCCTCCTGTACTTCCTCCCCTTCCTCTTGTCCCAACACCTGACTCCGAATAATAATTACAGTGTGCTCCATCATGTAGATGACCAGAATTGTCACGCTGAGAATGACATTGCCAGTGCTAAACATCTTCGTCGACATTTCAAAACTGTGTAGCAGGGTGCATAGGTCCTTGATCTGACACCACTCCAGCAGCGTGATCTGCACCACCTCTGGATCAACTTATCCCAGGCTATATGTCTTACCGTATTTCAGCAGGGCTCTGCGGTGCTGCCACACACGCTGCAACATGTGCAGATTCCAATTCCTGCGTGTCGGAACATCGCATTTCCGGCGTTTAACTGCCAGACCCTAAGACTTCCGGAGTGATGAAAGTTGTTGAGCTGCTGTGTGCGCACGATGGAAGTGAGCACATAGCGAGCGTGCCCGCTGCACAAGGCCATGTAGGCCGTGATGGTGTTTTAAAAATTGCTGGAGAATTCGGATCAACACGTGAGCCATAAAAGGCACGTGTGTCACATTGCCCTGAGGATGGCCCGCAGCCAGGTTTGCATCATTGCCGCACACGGCTGTTAAGTCACCAACGGAGTCCGCTCCGTCAATTTGTACTCCGGTCGCCAGGTGACAACGTGTTCCTTTCATGAATAGTGCTGATGATGGGAGAGTAGTCGATGCCAGCGGCGCAGGTGGACGCAGGTTATGCTCACCCACTGGGCTGCATTACCTTGACAGATGCAGAATCTCTGGCTGAATGTAGCTGGTGGGTATCTCACAGATGAAATACCATCATTCAGCTACAACCAATGGGAAGACACCACACCCTTTTTTATGCCCATCCTGTCTGCAGACCACTGCCAGACATAGCTATGAACCTCTGGTTAATTTTACCCCCAGTTCAGTTTTATGATTTTGTGTGCTTGTTACCTGACTACTTTTCCTGCTTGCTGTTTATGTACCTTGTTGGCCGATACGCATTTCACCTCTGCTTGTTTTCTGATTAAGTCCTGGCCGTCCCATTCTGTTCCTGTTCCTCAATTAATGTTTTGACCCTGCCTGACTACTATTCTCTGTAATAGCGGTGTGACTCACATTTCCCATACATTTCAAAGTAAAACTTTGACCGCCTGATGGCATTGAGCTCTGCTGCCAGCATAGTAAGGAGGTGTGTGGTAGTCCTTGTGCGCAGTTGCAAGGAAGGGTGGCCTGACCACACAGGGTTTGCGCAAAGGTAGAGGACCCACACGAGGTTGAAGAGGCAGAAGCAGTGTATTAACTTCTACATACAGAACAAGGATTGAAACAACTCGTGGGGACGGCAAGACTTGTACAGCAGACCCTTCTCCATCTCTCACCATAGTTTGCCAGTGCCCAGTCAGTGACATGTAATGACCCTGTCTATGCTTACTGGTCCAAGTATCTGTGTTGAAATGCACCCTGTCGCACACAGATTTTCTCAAGGAAGTGGTGATGTTGTGTGCGACATGCCGGTGTAGCGCGGGCATGCTTTTCTTGGAGAAGCAGTGGTGATTGGGCATCTGGTACTGGGGCACAGCGACAGACATAAGGTCTGTAAAATCCTGTGTGTCCACTACGCGTAAAGGCAGCATTTCGGTAGCCAACAGCTTACAGAGGGATAGAGTCAACCACTTAGCTTTGTCATGGGTCGCAGTAAGTGGCCTTTTATTTGACCACATCTGAGGGACAGAGATCTGGCTGCTGTCTGTAGACGGTGTTGAGTAGGGTGTCCCTGGAAAAATGCAGGTTTGTGAGAAAAGTGCAGGCGGAGACATGATGTTGGCTTCATCTTGCCTTCAGATCTGTTCATCTTGTATCATTTTTAAAAAACACAGCAAGCAAGGGTTACTCCAAGCGGAGTCTCCCTTTTTTTCCAAAAATTGGGCCCCACACAGACACCTTATCAGTGGCAGCACTTGTGCCCTAGTTGCAAACAGGATGTTTTGATTTGCATCAAGCACATTCCAAATCCACAAGCATTTACTCTCCCCAGGATGACACAGGGGTAGTAAATTCCTTCTGGATCCATGACTTGTTCATTTTGATGAACGTCAGTCTGTCCACATTGTCACTGGACAGACGCGTGCGCTTATCTGTCAGCACACACCCAGCAGCACTGAAGACACGTTCAGAGACAACGCTGGCAGCTGGACACGACAAAATCTTCGAGGCGTAACTGGAGAGCTCTTGACATTTTTCTAGATTTGAAGCACAAAAGGAGCAAGGCTCCATTTGCAAAGTCATTGCATCGATGTTCATTTGGAGATACTCCTGTATCATCCTCTCCATCCGTTGACTATGTGTCAGACTTGTTGTCTCTGGTGGCCTTGCAAAGGAGGGTCTAAAAAAATTATGAAAAGATTCCATAAAATTGCTGTTACCAGCACCAGATACGGTCCTACTGGTACGGGTAGACTGTTGAAGATGACGAGGCCGTCCCATGTTTGTCAAGTTACAACTGGGAGAATCACTCCCTTCACCTGCACGGTTGTTTGGTGGAAAAGCCGAGCTAAGATCGAGTAACAGCTTCTGCTGATACTCCTGCATACGTGCGTCCCTTTCTATGGGTGGAATTATGTCACAAAATTTGGACTTGTCCCGGGGATCTAATAGTGTGGCAAGCCAGTAGTCATCATCACTTCTAATTTTGACAATACGAGGGTCATGTTGGAGGTAGTGCAACAAGAAGGCACTCATGTGTCTTGCGCAGCCATGCGCACCAAGTCCACGCTGTGTTTGTGGCATAGAGGTGCTAACCGTTCTTTCTTCCTCTGTCATCTCCCCCCAACCTCTTTCAACTGAAATTTGACCAAGGTCCCCCTCATCTGCTGAGTCTTCCATGTCCATGGACAGTTCGTCCTCCATATCTTCATGTCCTCCTGCACCTTCCTCAACATCTCACCTGCTACCATGCGCCCTTGTTGATCCCTGTCCCCCATGGTCCCATGCCTGCCGCGTTGGTGATGATGAACGTCTGGACCTTGGTGATGTTGTTGTGTCTTGCGCATATGAATCCTCCTGTAGTTCCTCCCCTTCCTGTTGTCCCACCCCCTGACTACGAATAGTGTTTAGCGTGTGCTCCAGCATGTAAATGACTGTAATCGTCATGCTGATAATGGCATTGTCAGCGCTAAACATATTCGTCGCCATGTCGAAACTGTGCAGAAGGGTGCATAGGTCCTTGATCTGAGATCACTCCATCAGGGTGATCTGCCCCACTTCTGCATCTCGTTGGCCCAGGCTATACATCATGACGTATTGCACCAGGGCTCGCCGGTGCTGCCACAGTCGCTGTAACATGTGGAGAGTTGAATTCCAGCGTGTCGCCACATCGCATTTCAGGCGATGAACCGGCAGGCCGAAAGACTTCTGGAGCGATGCAAGTCGCTCAGGTGCGGCGGTTGAACGGCGGAAGTGAGCACTGCAGACAGTTTCCGTGCCCTGGTCAGAAGGCCATCTAGGCCGGGATAGTGTGTTAAAAATTGCTGGACAACAAGGTTAAACACGTGAGCCATACAAGGCACGTGTGTCACCTTGCCCAGGCGAAGGGCCGCACCCAGGTTTGCAGCATTGTCGCACACGGCCTTACCAGGCTGCAGGTTGAGTGGAGACAACCATTTATCAAAATCAGTCTCCAGAGCTGCCCACAACTCAGTCGCTGTGTGACTCCTATTTCAAAGACATGTCAAGCTAAAGACCGCCTGATGCCGTTGCGCTCTGCTACCAGCATAGTAATGAGGGGTGCGTGATTCCTTCTGCGCAGTGAGAACGCTGGTGGCCTGACCAGGCAGGCTTGGGGCGGAGGTGGAGGACCCAGATGAGGTGGAGGATGCAGAAGCAGTGGCGGAACTTGGACAGACAGAGGATTGACACACAAGTCGTGGGGACGGCAAGACTTGTGCAGCAGACCCTTCACCATCTATCACCATAGTTACCCAGTGGCCAGTCAGCGACATGTAACGTCCCTGTCCATGCTTACTGGTCCAAGTATCGGTGGTGAAATGCACCCGTTCACACACAGAGTTTCTCAAGGAAGCGGTGATGTTGTGTGCGACATGCTGGTGTAGCGCGGGCACACCTTTCTTAGAGAAGTAGTGGCGACTAGGCATCTGGTACTGGGGCACAGCGACAGACATAAGGTCTCTAAAATCCTGTGTGTCCACTAGGCGGAAAGGCAGCATTTCTGTAGTCAACAGCTTACAGAGGGATAGAGTCAACCTCTTCGCTTTGTCATGGGTCGCAGGAAGTGGCCTTTTATTTGACCACATCTGAGGGACAGAGATCTGGCTGCTGTGTGTAGACGGTGTTGAGTCGGGTGTCCCTGGAAAAATGCAGCTTTGTGAGGAAAGTGCAGGCGGAGACATGATGTTGCCTTCATCCAAAGTTGGTGCTATCGATGTCTGAGAGAGCTGTACACACTCACTTGTTTCCCCTTCCAAACCAACTGACGACCTACCAAGCAAACTGCCTGTTGCGGTTACAGTGGTGGAAGTTGTGGGTGGAAAAACAGGTGTGACAGCTGTCCCCACAGTCCTAGAAGATGACGAGCGCGCGGATGCACTGGAAGGGGCAGGCGGTGGATGGTTCGCTCCGCTAGGCCGCATTGCAGCACGGTGAGCTTCCCATCGGGCCATATGATATTTATTCATGTGACGATTCATGGAAGAAGTTGTCAAACTGCTGAGGTTTTGACCTCTACTAAGAGAACCATGACAAATTTTACAGATCACATAATTTGGGCGATCTTTTTCTATGTCAAAAAAGGACCTGGCTAGGCAAGGCTTAGAGGCCATGCGACCTGTTGATCCACCCCGAATAATGCTCAGAGGCAGAGTGGTGGCTGAGGATGCAGTTGTAGACGTGCTACCAGTGCTCCGACTGTGTCCAGGAAGGCGCCAGGTTACTTCGACGTCGGTTGCATCCTCCTCCACCGCCTCTGTTGACCTCCTCGAGTGTCTGACTGTGGGTTGACAGTAGGTGTGATCTAGAACTTAATCATCAATTGTTGTGTTTGCACTCCCCTACCCCTCAGACCGAGTTTCTTCTTGCCCTGACCGAATATTTAAGTTGTCATCCCAATCGGGTATCTGCGTCTCATCTTCATCAGTATGTTCCTCATTGCCTATAACCACAGTTGTTGGAAAGGCAGCATTTTGGTAGCCAACAGTTTGCATATGATGAAAGTCAACCTCCAAGCCATTTCATGCCCTTCTAAAAGCATGTAAAACACAGCGAGGGGACTCCAACCACAGTCTCCCTCGTTGCCACTAACTGGGCCACACACACCCCACTTGACTGGCATCGGTTGAGCCCCCTTTTGAAAAAGAAAAAGATGCTTTGCATGAAGCACTCTCAAAAATACGCGTGCCTTTCCCGTCCCCTGGCTGACCCAGGGGAAGAAAAGTCCTCTGAGAGCCATGACTTGTTCATCTTGGTTCTTTTAGAGACACAGCGAGGGGACTCCAACCACAGTCTCCCTCGTTGCCACTAACTGGGCCACACACACCCCACTTGACTGGCATCGGTTGACCCCCCCTTTTGACAAAGAAAAAGATGCTTTGCATGAAGCACTCTCAAAAATACGCGTGCCTTTCCCGTCCCCTGGCTGACCCAGGGGAAGAAAAGTCCTCTGAGAGCCATGACTTGTTCATCTTGGTTCTTTTAGAGACACAGCGAGGGGACTCCAACCACAGTCTCCCTCGTTGCCACTAACTGGGCCACACACACCCCACTTGACTGGCATCGGTTGAGCCCCCTTTTGAAAAAGAAAAAGATGCTTTGCATGAAGCACTCTCAAAAATACGCGTGCCTTTCCCGTCCCCTGGCTGACCCAGGGGAAGAAAAGTCCTCTGAGAGCCATGACTTGTTCATCTTGGTTCTTTTAGAGACACAGCGAGGGGACTCCAACCACAGTCTCCCTCGTTGCCACTAACTGGGCCACACACACCCCACTTGACTGGCATCGGTTGACCCCCCCTTTTGACAAAGAAAAAGATGCTTTGCATGAAGCACTCTCAAAAATACGCGTGCCTTTCCCGTCCCCTGGCTGACCCAGGGGAAGAAAAGTCCTCTGAGAGCCATGACTTGTTCATCTTGGTTCTTTTAGAGACACAGCGAGGGGACTCCAACCACAGTCTCCCTCGTTGCCACTAACTGGGCCACACACACCCCACTTGACTGGCATCGGTTGAGCCCCCTTTTGAAAAAGAAAAAGATGCTTTGCATGAAGCACTCTCAAAAATACGCGTGCCTTTCCCGTCCCCTGGCTGACCCAGGGGAAGAAAAGTCCTCTGAGAGCCATGACTTGTTCATCTTGGTTCTTTTAGAGACACAGCGAGGGGACTCCAACCACAGTCTCCCTCGTTGCCACTAACTGGGCCACACACACCCCACTTGACTGGCATCGGTTGACCCCCCCTTTTGACAAAGAAAAAGATGCTTTGCATGAAGCACTCTCAAAAATACGCGTGCCTTTCCCGTCCCCTGGCTGACCCAGGGGAAGAAAAGTCCTCTGAGAGCCATGACTTGTTCATCTTGGTTCTTTTAGAGACACAGCGAGGGGACTCCAACCACAGTCTCCCTCGTTGCCACTAACTGGGCCACACACACCCCACTTGACTGGCATCGGTTGAGCCCCCTTTTGAAAAAGAAAAAGATGCTTTGCATGAAGCACTCTCAAAAATACGCGTGCCTTTCCCGTCCCCTGGCTGACCCAGGGGAAGAAAAGTCCTCTGAGAGCCATGACTTGTTCATCTTGGTTCTTTTAGAGACACAGCGAGGGGACTCCAACCACAGTCTCCCTCGTTGCCACTAACTGGGCCACACACACCCCACTTGACTGGCATCGGTTGACCCCCCCTTTTGACAAAGAAAAAGATGCTTTGCATGAAGCACTCTCAAAAATACGCGTGCCTTTCCCGTCCCCTGGCTGACCCAGGGGAAGAAAAGTCCTCTGAGAGCCATGACTTGTTCATCTTGGTTCTTTTAGAGACACAGCGAGGGGACTCCAACCACAGTCTCCCTCGTTGCCACTAACTGGGCCACACAAACCCCACTTGACTGGCATCGGTTGACCCCCCCTTTTGACAAAGAAAAAGATGCTTTGCATGAAGCACTCTCAAAAATACGCGTGCCTTTCCCGTCCCCTGGCTGACCCAGGGGAAGAAAAGTCCTCTGAGAGCCATGACTTGTTCATCTTGGTTCTTTTAGAGACACAGCGAGGGGACTCCAACCACAGTCTCCCTCGTTGCCACTAACTGGGCCACACACACCCCACTTGACTGGCATCGGTTGAGCCCCCTTTTGAAAAAGAAAAAGATGCTTTGCATGAAGCACTCTCAAAAATACGCGTGCCTTTCCCGTCCCCTGGCTGACCCAGGGGAAGAAAAGTCCTCTGAGAGCCATGACTTGTTCATCTTGGTTCTTTTAGAGACACAGCGAGGGGACTCCAACCACAGTCTCCCTCGTTGCCACTAACTGGGCCACACACACCCCACTTGACTGGCATCGGTTGACCCCCCCTTTTGACAAAGAAAAAGATGCTTTGCATGAAGCACTCTCAAAAATACGCGTGCCTTTCCCGTCCCCTGGCTGACCCAGGGGAAGAAAAGTCCTCTGAGAGCCATGACTTGTTCATCTTGGTTCTTTTAGAGACACAGCGAGGGGACTCCAACCACAGTCTCCCTCGTTGCCACTAACTGGGCCACACACACCCCACTTGACTGGCATCGGTTGACCCCCCCTTTTGACAAAGAAAAAGATGCTTTTCATGAAGCACTCTCAAAAATACGCGTGCCTTTCCCGTCCCCTGGCTGACCCAGGGGAAGAAAAGTCCTCTGAGAGCCATGACTTGTTCATCTTGGTTCTTTTAGAGACACAGCGAGGGGACTCCAACCACAGTCTCCCTCGTTGCCACTAACTGGGCCACACACACCCCACTTGACTGGCATCGGTTGACCCCCCCTTTTGACAAAGAAAAAGATGCTTTGCATGAAGCACTCTCAAAAATACGCGTGCCTTTCCCGTCCCCTGGCTGACCCAGGGGAAGAAAAGTCCTCTGAGAGCCATGACTTGTTCATCTTGGTTCTTTTAGAGACACAGCGAGGGGACTCCAACCACAGTCTCCCTCGTTGCCACTAACTGGGCCACACACACCCCACTTGACTGGCATCGGTTGAGCCCCCTTTTGAAAAAGAAAAAGATGCTTTGCATGAAGCACTCTCAAAAATACGCGTGCCTTTCCCGTCCCCTGGCTGACCCAGGGGAAGAAAAGTCCTCTGAGAGCCATGACTTGTTCATCTTGGTTCTTTTAGAGACACAGCGAGGGGACTCCAACCACAGTCTCCCTCGTTGCCACTAACTGGGCCACACACACCCCACTTGACTGGCATCGGTTGACCCCCCCTTTTGACAAAGAAAAAGATGCTTTTCATGAAGCACTCTCAAAAATACGCGTGCCTTTCCCGTCCCCTGGCTGACCCAGGGGAAGAAAAGTCCTCTGAGAGCCATGACTTGTTCATCTTGGTTCTTTTAGAGACACAGCGAGGGGACTCCAACCACAGTCTCCCTCGTTGCCACTAACTGGGCCACACACACCCCACTTGACTGGCATCGGTTGAGCCCCCTTTTGAAAAAGAAAAAGATGCTTTGCATGAAGCACTCTCAAAAATACGCGTGCCTTTCCCGTCCCCTGGCTGACCCAGGGGAAGAAAAGTCCTCTGAGAGCCATGACTTGTTCATCTTGGTTCTTTTAGAGACACAGCGAGGGGACTCCAACCACAGTCTCCCTCGTTGCCACTAACTGGGCCACACACACCCCACTTGACTGGCATCGGTTGACCCCCCCTTTTGACAAAGAAAAAGATGCTTTGCATGAAGCACTCTCAAAAATACGCGTGCCTTTCCCGTCCCCTGGCTGACCCAGGGGAAGAAAAGTCCTCTGAGAGCCATGACTTGTTCATCTTGGTTCTTTTAGAGACACAGCGAGGGGACTCCAACCACAGTCTCCCTCGTTGCCACTAACTGGGCCACACACACCCCACTTGACTGGCATCGGTTGACCCCCCCTTTTGACAAAGAAAAAGATGCTTTGCATGAAGCACTCTCAAAAATACGCGTGCCTTTCCCGTCCCCTGGCTGACCCAGGGGAAGAAAAGTCCTCTGAGAGCCATGACTTGTTCATCTTGGTTCTTTTAGAGACACAGCGAGGGGACTCCAACCACAGTCTCCCTCGTTGCCACTAACTGGGCCACACACACCCCACTTGACTGGCATCGGTTGAGCCCCCTTTTGAAAAAGAAAAAGATGCTTTGCATGAAGCACTCTCAAAAATACGCGTGCCTTTCCCGTCCCCTGGCTGACCCAGGGGAAGAAAAGTCCTCTGAGAGCCATGACTTGTTCATCTTGGTTCTTTTAGAGACACAGCGAGGGGACTCCAACCACAGTCTCCCTCGTTGCCACTAACTGGGCCACACACACCCCACTTGACTGGCATCGGTTGAGCCCCCCTTTTGACAAAGAAAAAGATGCTTTGCATGAAGCACTCTCAAAAATACGCGTGCCTTTCGCCTCCCCTGGCTGACCCAGGGGAAGAAAAGTCCTCTGAGAGCCAGGTCCACATTGTCAGTGGACAGACACGTGTGCTTATCTGCCAGCAGACCCCCAGCAGCACTGAAGACAGGTTCCGAGAGAACGCTGGCTGCAGGACACGACAAGATCCTCAAGGCGTACGTGGCGAGCTCAGGCAATTTATCCAGATTGGAAGCCTAAAATGAGCAGGGCTCAAGTTGCACAATAATGGAATCGATGTTTCTTTGCATATACTCATATATCTGTGTGTCTCCCTCTTTTTCCTTGTCCAGCTGTTTTGTTTTCACATGAGTATATGTTCTTGTCACTTTCCCATGTGTTTGTGTTATGTTGTGAGTTGTTTGTCACCTTTTGGACACCTTTCAGGGTGTTTTCTAGGTGTTTTACTGTGTTTGTGATTGCCTGCCATTGTTTCCTATGGGCTCGAGTTCGGTTCGTCGAACGTTCGACGAGCCGAACTCGAGCCAGACCCCCCGTTCGGCGAACCGCCTCGAGCCGAACCGGGACCGGTTCGCTCATCTCTACTTATGTCTGTCGCTGTGCCCCAGTACCAGATGCCTAGTCGCCACTACTTCTCTAAGAAAGGTGTGCCCGCGCTACACCAGCATGTCGCACACAACATCACCGCTTCCTTGAGAAACTCTGTGTGTGAACGGGTGCATTTCACCACCGATACTTGGACCAGTAAGCATGGACAGGGACGTTACATGTCGCTGACTGGGCACTGGGTAACTATGGTGATAGATGGTGAAGGGTCTGCTGCACAAGTCTTGCCGTCCCCACGACTTGTGTGTCAATCCTCTGTCTGTCCAAGTTCCGCCACTGCTTCTGCATCCTCCACCTCATCTGGGTCCTCCACCTCCGCCCCAAGCCTGCCTGGTCAGGCCACCAGCGTTCTCACTGCGCAGAAGGAATCACGCACCCCTCATTACTATGCTGGCAGCAGAGCGCAACGGCATCAGGCGGTCTTTAGCTTGACATGTCTTGGTAATAAGAGTCACACAGCTGAGGAGTTGTGGTCAGCTCTGCGGTCCGAGTTTAATAAATGGTTGTCTCCACTCAACCTGCAGCCTGGTAAGGCCGTGTGCGACAATGCTGCAAACCTGGGTGCGGCCCTTCGCCTGGGCAAGGTGACACACGTACCTTGTATGGCTCACGTGTTGAACCTTGTCGTGCAGCAATTTTTAACACACTATCCCGGCCTAGATGGCCTTCTGAACAGGGCACGAAAACTGTCTGCTCACTTCCGCCGTTCAAGCGCCGCAGCTGAGCGACTTGCATCGCTCCAGAAGTCTTTCGGCCTGCCGGTTCATCGCCTGAAATGCGATGTGGCGACACGCTGGAATTCAACTCTCCACATGTTACAGCGACTGTAGCAGCACCGCAGAGCCCTGGTGCAATACGTCATGACGTATAGCCTGGGCCAACGAGATGCAGAGGTGGGGCAGATCACCCTGATGGAGTGGTCTCAGATCAAGGACCTATGCACCCTTCTGCACAGTTTCGACATGGCGACGAATATGTTTAGCTCTGACAATGCCATTATCAGCATGACGATTCCAGTCATTTACATGCTGGAGCACACGCTAAACACTATTCGGAGTCAGGGGGTGGGACAACATGAAGGGGAGGAACTACAGGAGGATTCATATGCGCAAGGGACAACAACATCACCAAGGTCCAGACGTTCATCATCACCAACGCAGCAGGCATGGGACCATGGGGGACAGGGATCGACAAGGGCGCATAGTAGCAGGCGAAATGTTGAGCAAGGTGCAGGAGAACATGAAGAAATGGAGGACGAACTGTCCATGGACATGGAAGACTCAGCGGATGAGGGAGACCTTGGTCAAATTTCAGTTGAAAGAGGTTGGGGTCAGATGTCAGAGGAAGAAAGAACGGGTAGCACCTCTATGCCACAAACACAGCGTGGACTTGGTCCGCATGGCTGCGCAAGACACATGAGTGCCTTTTTGTTGCACTACCTCCAACATGACAGTCGTATTGTCAAAATTAGAAGTGATGATGACTACTGGATTGCCACACTATTAGATCCCCGGTACAAGTCCAAATTTTGTGACATAATTCCAGCCATAGAAAGGGACGCACGTATGCAGGAGTATCAGCAGAAGCTGTTACTAGATCTTAGCTCGGCTTTTCCACCAAACAACCGTGCAGGTGCAGGGAGTGAATCTCCCAGTTGTAACTTGACAAACATGGGACGGTCTCGTCATCTTCAACAGTCTACCCGTACCAGTAGGACCGTATCTGGTGCCGGTAACAGCAATTTTATAGAATCTTTTCATAATTTTTTTAGACCCTCTTTTGCAAGGCCACCAGAGACAACAAGTCTGACACATAGTCAACGGCTGGAGAGGATGATACAGGAGTATCTCCAAATGAACATCGATGCCATGACTGTGCAACTGGAGCCTTGCTCCTTTTGGGCTTCAAACCTAGAAAAATGGCCAGAGCTCGCAACTTACGCCTTGGAGATTTTGTCGTGTCCAGCTGCCAGCGTTGTCTCTGAACGTGTATTCAGTGCTGCTGGGTGTGTGCTGACAGATAAGCGCACGAGTCTGTCCAGTGACAATGTGGACAGACTGACGTTCATCAAAATGAACAAGTCATGGATCCAGAAGGAATTTACTACCCCTGTGTCATCCTGGGGAGAGTAAATGCTTGTTGATTTGGAATGTGCTTGATGCAAATCAAAACATCCTGTTTGCAACTAGGGCACAAGTGCTGCCACTGATAAGGTGTCTGTGTGGGGCCCAATTTTTGGAAAAAAAGGGAGACTCCGCTTGGAGTAACCCTTCCTTGATGTGTTTTTAAAAGAAGCCAAGATGAACAGAGCTGGGATCAGGAAAGACTTTGCTACCTACCCTGGTGTCATCCTGGGGACGGTTAATTATGGCGTATTTTTGAATGTGCTTGATGCAAATGTAGCTGTGAAGTGTACAACTAGGGCACAAGTGCTGCCACTGAATGGGTGGGTGTGTGTGGGGCACAATTTTTGGAAAAAAAGGGAGGCTCCGCTTGGAGTAACCCTTGCTTGATGTGTTTTTAAAAGAAGCCAAGATGAACAGAGCTGGGATCAGGAAAGACTTTGCTACCTACCCTGGTGTCATCCTGGGGACGGTTAATTATGGCGTTTTTTTGAATGTGCTTGATGCAAATCTAGCTGTGAAGTGTACAACTGGGGCACAACTGCTGCCACTGAATGGGTGGGTGTGTGGGGCCCAATTTTTGGAAAAAAAGGGAGACTCCGCTTGGAGTAACCCTTGCTTGCTGTGTTTTTAAAAGAAGCCAAGATGAACAGAGCTGGGATCAGGAAACACTTTGCTACCTACCCCGGTGTCATCCTGGGGACGGATAAGAATGGCGTATTTTTGAATGTGCTTGATGCAAATCTAGCTGTGAAGTGTACAACTGGGGCACAACTGCTGCCACTGAATGGGTGGGTGTGTGGGGCCCAATTTTTGGAAAAAAAGGGAGACTCCGCTTGGAGTAACCCTTGCTTGCTGTGTTTTTAAAAGAAGCCAAGATGAACAGAGCTGGGATCAGGAAAGACTTTGCTACCTACCCTGGTGTCATCCTGGGGACGGTTAATTATGGCGTATTTTTGAATGTGCTTGATGCAAATCTAGCTGTGAAGTGTACAACTGGGGCACAACTGCTGCCACTGAATGGGTGGGTGTGTGGGGCCCAATTTTTGGAAAAAAAGGGAGACTCCTCTTGGAGTAACCCTTGCTTGCTGTGTTTTTAAAAGAAGCCAAGATGAACAGAGCTGGGATCAGGAAACACTTTGCTACCTACCCCGGTGTCATCCTGGGGACGGATAAGAATGGCGTATTTTGGAATGTGCTTGATGCAAATCTAGCTGTGAAGTGTACAACTGGGGCACAACTGCTGCCACTGAATGGGTGGGTGTGTGGGGCCCAATTTTTGGAAAAAAGGGAGGCTCCGCTTGGAGTAACCCTTGCTTGATGTGTTTTTAAAAGAAGCCAAGATGAACAGAGCTGGGATCAGGAAAGACTTTGCTACCTACCCCTGTGTCATCCTGGGGACGGATAAGAATGGCGTATTTTTGAATGTGCTTGATGCAAATGTAGCTGTGAAGTGTACAACTAGGGCACAACTGCTGCCACTGAAGGGGTGGGTGTGTGTGGGGCCCAATTTTTGGAAAAAAGGGAGACTCGCTTGGAGTAACCCTTGCTTACATTGTTTTTAAAAGAAGCCAAGATGAACAAGTCATGGGTCAGCAAAGACTTTGCTACCTACCCCGGTGTCATCCTGGGGATGGATAAGAATGGCGTATTTTTGAATGTGCTTGATGCAAATCTAGCTGTGAAGTGTACAACTGGGGCACAACTGCTGCCACTGAATGGGTGGGTGTGTGGGGCCCAATTTTTGGAAAAAAAAGGGAGACTCCGCTTGGAGTAACCCTTGCTTGCTGTGTTTTTAAAAGAAGCCAAGATGAACAGAGCTGGGATCAGGAAACACTTTGCTACCTACCCCGGTGTCATCCTGGGGACGGATAAGAATGGCGTATTTTTGAATGTGCTTGATGCAAATGTAGCTGTGAAGTGTACAACTAGGGCACAACTGCTGCCACTGAAGGGGTGGGTGTGTGTGGGGCCCAATTTTTGGAAAAAAGGGAGACTCCGCTTGGAGTAACCCTTGCTTACATTGTTTTTAAAAGAAGCCAAGATGAACAAGTCATGGGTCAGCAAAGACTTTGCTACCTACCCCGGTGTCATCCTGGGGATGGATAAGAATGGCGTATTTTTGAATGTGCTTGATGCAAATGTAGCTGTGAAGTGTACAACTAGGGCACAACTGCTGCCACTGAAGGGGTGGGTGTGTGTGGGGCCCAATTTTTGGAAAAAAGGGAACTCCGCTTGGAGTAACCCTTGCTTACATTGTTTTTAAAAGAAGCCAAGATGAACAAGTCATGGGTCAGCAAAGACTTTGCTACCTACCCCGGTGTCATCCTGGGGATGGATAAGAATGGCGTATTTTTGAATGTGCTTGATGCAAATGTAGCTGTGAAGTGTACAACTAGGGCACAACTGCTGCCACTGAAGGGGTGGGTGTGTGTGGGGCCCAATTTTTGGAAAAAAGGGAGACTCCGCTTGGAGTAACCCTTGATTGCTGTGTTTTTTATAAATGATCCAAGCTGCACAGAGCTGGGATCAGGAAAGACTTTGCTACCTACCCCGGTGTCATCCTGGGGATGGATAAGAATGGCGTATTTTTGAATGTGCTTGATGCAAATCTAGCTGTGAAGTGTACAACTGGGGCACAACTGCTGCCACTGAAGGGGTGGGTGTGTGTGTGGCCCAATTTTTGGAAAAAAGGGAGACTCCGCTTGGAGTCACCTTGCGGTGTTTTACATGATTTTAGAAGGGCGTGCCATGCCTATATCTGTGTGTCCTCCTCTTTTTCCTTGTCCAGCTGTTTTGTTTTCGCATGAGTATATGTCCTTGTCACTTTCCAATGTGTTTGAGTTGTTTGTCACCTTTAGGACACCTTTGAGGGTGTTTTCTAGGTGTTTTTCTGTGTTTGTGATTGCCTGCCATTGTTTCCTATGCAGTTCGAGTTCGGTTCGTCGAACGTTCGACGAACCGAACTCGAACGGGAGGTCCGTTCGGCGAACCAACCTCGAGCCGAACCGCGACCGGTTCGCTCATCTCTACTGAAGACCCTTTCAGCTTTTTGAGAGTTGGGTGGAGAACATCATCTCTGAAAATAGGGTCCCACAGCTGCACCCCATCAGTGTGAGCAGGACTCTTAGGACTCTTAGAAGAGTCAATGCTCTGAGACCATGGGGGGCGCTTAGCCCCCTCTCCTCGTCACTGAGGATGATTTCACTTTTTAGGGAATAGAGAGGGTGGTCCTTGTGGTGGACTGCAGGTATGGAGAGCTGTTGTCATCGTATTAGATAGATAAGAATGATTATATGTATTGTAGAAATGTCTCCTATCATGTTCCCTATTTTTTTATTATGTCCACATCCTGGTCCCCATCTTGGAAATCATAACAAACGTGCACTTTTTTGTTTAATTTACAAATTGGACCATAGGAAAAATGACACTACAGCTACAGAGGTGACCGTCTGATAGCCCAGCTCGACTATCCATCTCTACTGAAGACCCTTTCAGCTTTTTGAGAGTTGGGTGGAGGACATCATCTCTGAAGATAGGGTCCCACAGCTGCACCCCATCAGAGTGAGCAGGAATCTTAGGACTCTTAGAAGAGTCAATGCTCTGAGACCATGGGGGGCGCTTAGCCCCCTCTCTTCGTCACTGAGGATGATTTCATTTTTCAGGGATTAGAGAGAGTGGTCCTTGTGGTGGACTGCAGGTATGGAGAGCTGTTGTGATCGTATTAGATAGATAAGAATGATTATATGTATTGTAGAAATGTCTTCAGTAGAGATGGATAGTCGAGCTGGGCTATCAGACGGTCACCTCTGTAGCTGTAGTGTCATTTTTCCTATGGTCCAATGTGTAAATTAAACAAAAAAGTGCACGTTTGTTATGATGTCCAAGATGGGGACCAGGATGTGGACATAATAAAAAATTAGTGAACATGATAGGAGACATTTCTACAATACATATAATCATTCTTATCTATTTAATACGATGACAACAGCTCTCCATACCTGCAGTCCACCACAAGGACCACCCTCTCTAATCCCTGAAAAATGAAATCATCCTCAGTGACGAAGAGAGGGGGCTAAGCGCCCCCCATGGTCTCAGAGCATTGACTCTTCTAAGAGTCCTAAGAGTCCTGCTCACACTGATGGGGTGCAGCTGTGGGACCCTATTTTAAGAGATGATGTCCTCCACCCAACTCTCAAAAAGCTGAAAGGGTCTTCAGTAGAGATGGATAGTCGAGCTGGGCTATCAGACGGTCACCTCTGTAGCTGTAGTGTCATTTTTCCTATGGTCCAATGTGTAAATTAAACAAAAAAGTGCACGTTTGTTATGATGTCCAAGATGGGGACCAGGATGTGGACATAATAAAAAATTAGGGAACATGATAGGAGACATTTCTACAATACATATAATCATTCTTATCTATCTAATACGATCACAACAGCTCTCCATACCTGCAGTCCACCACAAGGACCACTCTCTCTAATCCCTGAAAAATGAAATCATCCTCAGTGACGAAGAGAGGGGGCTAAGCGCCCCCCATGGTCTCAAAACATTGACTCTTCTAAGAGTCCTAAGAGTCCTGCTCACACTGATGGGGTGCAGCTGTGGGACCCTATTTTCAGAGATGATGTCCTCCACCCAACTCTCAAAAAGCTGAAAGGGTCTTCAGTAGAGATGGATAGTCGAGCTGGGCTACCAGACGGTCACCTCTGTAGCTGTAGTGTCATTTTTCCTATGGTCCAATGTGTAAATTAAACAAAAAAGTGCACGTTTGTTATGATGTCCAAGATGGGGACCAGGATGTGGACATAATAAAAAATTAGGGAACATGATAGGAGACATTTCTACAATACATATAATCATTCTTATCTATCTAATACGATGACAACAGCTCTCCATACCTGCAGTCCACCACAAGGACCACCCTCTCTAATCCCTGAAAAATGAAATCATCCTCAGTGACGAAGAGAGGGGGCTAAGCACCCCCATGGTCTCAGAGCATTAACTCTTCTAAGAGTCCTAAGAGTCCTGCTCACACTGATGGGGTGCAGCTGTGGGACCCTATTTTCAGAGATGATGTCCTCCACCCAACTCTCAAAAAGCTGAAAGGGTCTTCAGTAGAGATGGATAGTCGAGCTGGGCTATCAGACGGTCACCTCTGTAGCTGTAGTGTCATTTTTCCTATGGTCCAATGTGTAAATTAAACAAAAAAGTGCACGTTTGTTATGATGTCCAAGATGGGGACCAGGATGTGGACATAATAAAAAATTAGGGAACATGATAGGAGACATTTCTACAATACATATAATCATTCTTATCTATCTAATACGATGACAACAGCTCTCCATACCTGCAGTCCACCACAAGGACCACCCTCTCTAATCCCTGAAAAATGAAATCATCCTCAGGGACGAAGAGAGGGGGCTAAGCGCCCCCCATGGTTTTAGAGCATTGACTCTTCTAAGAGTCCTAAGAGTCCTGCTTACACTGATGGGGTGCAGCTGTGGGACCCTATTTTAAGAGATGATGTCCTCCACCCAACTCTCAAAAAGCTGAAAGGGTCTTCAGTAGAGATGGATAGTCGAGCTGGGCTATCAGACGGTCACCTCTGTAGCTGTAGTGTCATTTTTCCTATGGTCCAATGTGTAAATTAAACAAAAAAGTGCACGTTTGTTATGATGTCCAAGATGGGGACCAGGATGTGGACATAATAAAAAATTAGGGAACATGATAGGAGACATTTCTACAATACATATAATCATTCTTATCTATCTAATACGATCACAACAGCTCTCCATACCTGCAGTCCACCACAAGGACCACTCTCTCTAATCCCTGAAAAATGAAATCATCCTCAGTGACGAAGAGAGGGGGCTAAGCGCCCCCCATGGTCTCAAAACATTGACTCTTCTAAGAGTCCTAAGAGTCCTGCTCACACTGATGGGGTGCAGCTGTGGGACCCTATTTTCAGAGATGATGTCCTCCACCCAACTCTCAAAAAGCTGAAAGGGTCTTCAGTAGAGATGGATAGTCGAGCTGGGCTACCAGACGGTCACCTCTGTAGCTGTAGTGTCATTTTTCCTATGGTCCAATGTGTAAATTAAACAAAAAAGTGCACGTTTGTTATGATTTCCAAGATGGGGACCAGGATGTGGACATAATAAAAAAATAGGGAACATGATAGGAGACATTTCTACAATACATATAATCATTCTTATCTATCTAATACGATGACAACAGCTCTCCATACCTGCAGTCCACCACAAGTACCACCCTCTCTATTCCCTGAAAAGTGAAATCATCCTCAGTGACGAAGAGAGGGGGCTAAGCGCCCCCCATGGTCTCAAAACATTGACTCTTCTAAGAGTCCTAAGAGTCCTGCTCACACTGATGGGGTGCAGCTGTGGGACCCTATTTTCAGAGATGATGTTCTCCACCCAACTCTCAAAAAGCTGAAAGGGTCTTCAGTAGAGATGGATAGTCGAGCTGGGCTATCAGACGGTCACCTCTGTAGCTGTATTGTCATTTTTCCTATGGTCCAATGTGTAAATTAAACAAAAAAGTGCACGTTTGTTATGATGTCCAAGATGGGGACCAGGATGTGGACATAATAAAAAATTAGGGAACATGATAGGAGACATTTCTACAATACATATAATCATTCTTATCTATTTAATACGATGACAACAGCTCTCCATACCTGCAGTCCACCACAAGGACCACCCTCTCTAATCCCTGAAAAATGAAATCATCCTCAGTGACGAAGAGAGGGGGCTAAGCGCCCCCCATGGTCTCAAAACATTGACTCTTCTAAGAGTCCTAAGAGTCCTGCTCACACTGATGGGGTGCAGCTGTGGGACCCTATTTTCAGAGATGATGTCCTCCACCCAACTCTCAAAAAGCTGAAAGGGTCTTCAGTAGAGATGGATAGTCGAGCTGGGCTACCAGACGGTCACCTCTGTAGCTGTAGTGTCATTTTTCCTATGGTCCAATGTGTAAATTAAACAAAAAAGTGCACGTTTGTTATGATTTCCAAGATGGGGACCAGGATGTGGACATAATAAAAAAATAGGGAACATGATAGGAGACATTTCTACAATACATATAATCATTCTTATCTATCTAATACGATGACAACAGCTCTCCATACCTGCAGTCCACCACAAGTACCACCCTCTCTATTCCCTGAAAAGTGAAATCATCCTCAGTGACGAAGAGAGGGGGCTAAGCGCCCCCCATGGTCTCAAAACATTGACTCTTCTAAGAGTCCTAAGAGTCCTGCTCACACTGATGGGGTGCAGCTGTGGGACCCTATTTTCAGAGATGATGTTCTCCACCCAACTCTCAAAAAGCTGAAAGGGTCTTCAGTAGAGATGGATAGTCGAGCTGGGCTATCAGACGGTCACCTCTGTAGCTGTAGTGTCATTTTTCCTATGGTCCAATGTGTAAATTAAACAAAAAAGTGCACGTTTGTTATGATGTCCAAGATGGGGACCAGGATGTGGACATAATAAAAAATTAGGGAACATGATAGGAGACATTTCTACAATACATATAATCATTCTTATCTATTTAATACGATGACAACAGCTCTCCATACCTGCAGTCCACCACAAGGACCACCCTCTCTAATCCCTGAAAAATGAAATCATCCTCAGTGACGAAGAGAGGGGGCTAAGCGCCCCCCATGGTCTCAGAGCATTGACTCTTCTAAGAGTCCTAAGAGTCCTGCTCACACTGATGGGGTGCAGCTGTGGGACCCTATTTTCAGAGATGATGTCCTCCACCCAACTCTCAAAAAGCTGAAAGGGTCTTCAGTAGAGATGGATTGTCGAGCTGGGCTATCAGACGGTCACCTCTGTAGCTGTAGTGTCATTTTTCCTATGGTCCAATGTGTAAATTAAACAAAAAAGTGCACGTTTGTTATGATGTCCAAGATGGGGACCAGGATGTGGACATAATAAAAAATTAGGGAACATGATAGGAGACATTTCTACAATACATATAATCATTCTTATCTATCTAATACGATGATAACAGCACTCCATACCTGCAGTCCACCACAAGGACCACCCTCTCTAATCCCTGAAAAATGAAATCATCCTCAGTGACGAAGAGAGGGGGCTAAGTGCCCCCAATGGTCTCAGAGCATTGACTCTTCTAAGAGTCCTAAGAGTCCTGCTCACACTGATGGGGTGCAGCTGTGGGACCCTATTTTCAGAGATAATGTCCTCCACCCAACTCTCAAAAAGCTGAAAGGGTCTTCAGTAGAGATGGATAGTCGAGCTGGGCTATCAGACGGTCACCTCTGTAGCTGTAGTGTCATTTTTCCTATGGTCCAATGTGTAAATTAAACAAAAAAGTGCACGTTTGTTATGATGTCCAAGATGGGGACCAGGATGTGGACATAATAAAAAATTAGGGAACATGATAGGAGACATTTCTACAATACATATAATCATTCTTATCTATCTAATACGATGACAACAGCTCTCCATACCTGCAGTCCACCACAAGGACCACCCTCTCTAATCCCTAAAAAATGAAATCATCCTCAGTGACGAAGAGAGGGGGCTAAGCGCCCCCATGGTCTCAGAGCATTAACTCTTCTAAGAGTCCTAAGAGTCCTGCTCACACTGATGGGGTGCAGCTGTGGGACCCTATTTTCAGAGATGATGTCCTCCACCCAACTCTCAAAAAGCTGAAAGGGTCTTCAGTAGAGATGGATAGTCGAGCTGGGCTATCAGACGGTCACCTCTGTAGCTGTAGTGTCATTTTTCCTATGGTCCAATGTGTAAATTAAACAAAAAAGTGCACGTTTGTTATGATGTCCAAGATGGGGACCAGGATGTGGACATAATAAAAAATTAGGGAACATGATAGGAGACATTTCTACAATACATATAATCATTCTTATCTATCTAATACGATGACAACAGCTCTACATACCTGCAGTCCACCACAAGGACCACCCTCTCTAATCCCTGAAAAATGAAATCATCCTCAGTGACGAAGAGAGGGGGCCAAGCGCCCCCCATGGTACCAGAGCATTGACTCTTCTAAGAGTCCTAAGAGTCCTGCTCACACTGATGGGGTGAAGCTATGGGACCCTATTTTCAGAGATGATGTCCTCCACCCAACTCTCAAAAAGCTGAAAGGGTCTTCAGTAGAGATGGATAGTCGAGCTGGGCTATCAGACGGTCACCTCTGTAGCTGTAGTGTCATTTTTCCTATGGTCCAATGTGTAAATTAAACAAAAAAGTGCACGTTTGTTATGATGTCCAAGATGGGGACCAGGATGTGGACATAATAAAAAATTAGGGAACATGATAGGAGACATTTCTACAATACATATAATCATTCTTATCTATCTAATACGATGATAACAGCTCTCCATACCTGCAGTCCACCACAAGGACCACCCTCTCTAAACCCTGAAAAATGAAATCATCCTCAGTGACGAAGAGAGGGGGCTCAGTGCCCCCAATGGTCTCAGAGCATTGACTCTTCTAAGAGTCTTAAGAGTCCTGCTCACACTGATGGGGTGCAGCTGTGGGACCCTATTTTCAGAGATGATGTCCTCCACCCAACTCTCAAAATGCTGAAAGGGTCTTCAGTAGAGATGGATAGTCGAGCTGGGCTATCAGACGGTCACCTCTGTAGCTGTAGTGTCATTTTTCCTATGGTCCAATGTGTAAATTAAACAAAAAAGTGCACGTTTGTTATGATGTCCAAGATGGGGACCAGGATGTGGACATAATAAAAAATTAGGGAACATGATAGGAGACATTTCTACAATACATATAATCATTCTTATCTATCTAATACGATGACAACAGCTCTCCATACCTGCAGTCCACCACAAGGACCACCCTCTCTAATCCCTGAAAAATGAAATCATCCTCAGTGACGAAGAGAGGGGGCTAAGCGCCCCCATGGTCTCAGAGCATTAACTCTTCTAAGAGTCCTAAGAGTCCTGCTCACACTGATGGGGTGCAGCTGTGGGACCCGATTTTCAGAGATGATGTCCTCCACCCAACTCTCAAAAAGCTGAAAGGGTCTTCAGTAGAGATGGATAGTCGAGCTGGGCTATCAGACGGTCACCTCTGTAGCTGTAGTGTCATTTTTCCTATGGTCCAATGTGGAAATTAAACAAAAAAGTGCACGTTTGTTATGATGTCCAAGATGGGGACCAGGATGTGGACATAATAAAAAATTAGGGAACATGATAGGAGACATTTCTACAATACATATAATCATTCTTATCTATCTAATACGATCACAACAGCTCTCCATACCTGCAGTCCACCACAAGGACTACTCTCTCTAATCCCTGAAAAATGAAATCATCCTCAGTGACGAAGAGAGGGGGCTAAGCGCCCCCCATGGTCTCAAAATATTGACTCTTCTAAGAGTCCTAAGAGTCCTGCTCACACTGATGGGGTGCAGCTGTGGGACCGTATTTTCAGAGATGATGTCCTCCACCCAACTCTCAAAAAGCTGAAAGGGTCTTCAGTAGAGATGGATAGTCGAGCTGGGCTACCAGACGGTCACCTCTGTAGCTGTAGTGTCATTTTTCCTATGGTCCAATGTGTAAATTAAACAAAAAAGTGCACGTTTGTTATGATTTCCAAGATGGGGACCAGGATGTGGACATAATAAAAAAATAGGGAACATGATAGGAGACATTTCTACAATACATATAATCATTCTTATCTATCTAATACGATGACAACAGCTCTCCATACCTGCAGTCCACCACAAGTACCACCCTCTCTATTCCCTGAAAAGTGAAATCATCCTCAGTGACGAAGAGAGGGGGCTAAGCGCCCCCCATGGTCTCAAAACATTGACTCTTCTAAGAGTCCTAAGAGTCCTGCTCACACTGATGGGGTGCAGCTGTGGGACCCTATTTTCAGAGATGATGTTCTCCACCCAACTCTCAAAAAGCTGAAAGGGTCTTCAGTAGAGATGTATAGTCGAGCTGGGCTATCAGACGGTCACCTCTGTAGCTGTAGTGTCATTTTTCCTATGGTCCAATGTGTAAATTAAACAAAAAAGTGCACGTTTGTTATGATGTCCAAGATGGGGACCAGGATGTGGACATAATAAAAAATTAGGGAACATGATAGGAGACATTTCTACAATACATATAATCATTCTTATCTATTTAATACGATGACAACAGCTCTCCATACCTGCAGTCCACCACAAGGACCACCCTCTCTAATCCCTGAAAAATGAAATCATCCTCAGTGACGAAGAGAGGGGGCTAAGCGCCCCCCATGGTCTCAGAGCATTGACTCTTCTAAGAGTCCTAAGAGTCCTGCTCACACTGATGGGGTGCAGCTGTGGGACCCTATTTTCAGAGATGATGTCCTCCACCCAACTCTCAAAAAGCTGAAAGGGTCTTCAGTAGAGATGGATTGTCGAGCTGGGCTATCAGACGGTCACCTCTGTAGCTGTAGTGTCATTTTTCCTATGGTCCAATGTGTAAATTAAACAAAAAAGTGCACGTTTGTTATGATGTCCAAGATGGGGACCAGGATGTGGACATAATAAAAAATTAGGGAACATGATAGGAGACATTTCTACAATACATATAATCATTCTTATCTATCTAATACGATGATAACAGCTCTCCATACCTGCAGTCCACCACAAGGACCACCCTCTCTAATCCCTGAAAAATGAAATCATCCTCAGTGACGAAGAGAGGGGGCTAAGTTCCCCCAATGGTCTCAGAGCATTGACTCTTCTAAGAGTCCTAAGAGTCCTGCTCACACTGATGGGGTGCAGCTGTGGGACCCTATTTTCAGAGATGATGTCCTCCACCCAACTCTCAAAAAGCTGAAAGGGTCTTCAGTAGAGATGGATAGTCGAGCTGGGCTATCAGACGGTCACCTCTGTAGCTGTAGTGTCATTTTTCCTATGGTCCAATGTGTAAATTAAACAAAAAAGTGCACGTTTGTTATGATGTCCAAGATGGGGACCAGGATGTGGACATAATAAAAAATTAGGGAACATGATAGGAGACTTTTCTACAATACATATAATCATTCTTATCTATCTAATACGATGACAACAGCTCTCCATACCTGCAGTCCACCACAAGGACCACCCTCTCTAATCCCTGAAAAATGAAATCATCCTCAGTGACGAAGAGAGGGGGCTAAGCGCCCCCATGGTCTCAGAGCATTAACTCTTCTAAGAGTCCTAAGAGTCCTGCTCACACTTATGGGGTGCAGCTGTGGGACCCTATTTTAAGAGATGATGTCCTCCACCCAACTCTCAGAAAGCTGAAAGGGTCTTCAGTAGAGATGGATAGTCGAGCTGGGCTATCAGACGGTCACCTCTGTAGCTGTAGTGTCATTTTTACTATGGTCCAATGTGTAAATTAAACAAAAAAGTGCACGTTTGTTATGATGTCCAAGATGGGGACCAGGATGTGGACATAATAAAAAATTAGGGAACATGATAGGAGACATTTCTACAATACATATAATCATTCTTATCTATCTAATACGATGACAACAGCTCTACATACCTGCAGTCCACCACAAGGACCACCCTCTCTAATCCCTGAAAAATGAAATCATCCTCAGTGACGAAGAGAGGGGGCCAAACGCCCCCCATGGTACCAGAGCATTGACTCTTCTAAGAGTCCTAAGAGTCCTGCTCACACTGATGGGGTGAAGCTGTGGGACCCTATTTTCAGAGATGATGTCCTCCACCCAACTCTCAAAAAGCTGAAAGGGTCTTCAGTAGAGATGGATAGTCGAGCTGGGCTATCAGACGGTCACCTCTGTAGCTGTAGTGTCATTTTTCCTATGGTCCAATGTGTAAATTAAACAAAAAAGTGCACGTTTGTTATGATGTCCAAGATGGGGACCAGGATGTGGACATAATAAAAAATTAGGGAACATGATAGGAGACATTTCTACAATACATATAATCATTCTTATCTATCTAATACGATGATAACAGCTCTCCATACCTGCAGTCCACCACAAGGACCACCCTCTCTAAACCCTGAAAAATGAAATCATCCTCAGTGACGAAGAAAGGGGGCTCAGTGCCCCCAATGGTCTCAGAGCATTGACTCTTCTAAGAGTCTTAAGAGTCCTGCTCACACTGATGGGGTGCAGCTGTGGGACCCTATTTTCAGAGATGATGTCCTCCACCCAACTCTCAAAATGCTGAAAGGGTCTTCAGTAGAGATGAATAGTCGAGCTGGGCTATCAGACGGTCACCTCTGTAGCTGTAGTGTCATTTTTCCTATGGTCCAATGTGTAAATTAAACAAAAAAGTGCACGTTTGTTATGATGTCCAAGATGGGGACCAGGATGTGGACATAATAAAAAATTAGGGAACATGATAGGAGACATTTCTACAATACATATAATCATTCTTATCTATCTAATACGATGACAACAGCTCTCTATACCTGCAGTCCACCACAAGGACCACCCTCTCTAATCCCTGAAAAATGAAATCATCCTCAGTGACGAAGAGAGGGGGCTAAGCGCCCCCATGGTCTCAGAGCATTAACTCTTCTAAGAGTCCTAAGAGTCCTGCTCACACTTATGGGGTGCAGCTGTGGGACCCTATTTTCAGAGATGATGTCCTCCACCCAACTCTCAGAAAGCTGAAAGGGTCTTCAGTAGAGATGGATAGTCGAGCTGGGCTATCAGACGGTCACCTCTGTAGCTGTAGTGTCATTTTTACTATGGTCCAATGTGTAAATTAAACAAAAAAGTGCACGTTTGTTATGATGTCCAAGATGGGGACCAGGATGTGGACATAATAAAAAATTAGGGAACATGATAGGAGACATTTCTACAATACATATAATCATTCTTATCTATCTAATACGATGACAACAGCTCTACATACCTGCAGTCCACCACAAGGACCACCCTCTCTAATCCCTGAAAAATGAAATCATCCTCAGTGACGAAGAGAGGGGGCCAAGCGCCCCCCATGGTACCAGAGCATTGACTCTTCTAAGAGTCCTAAGAGTCCTGCTCACACTGATGGGGTGAAGCTGTGGGACCCTATTTTCAGAGATGATGTCCTCCACCCAACTCTCAAAAAGCTGAAAGGGTCTTCAGTAGAGATGGATAGTCGAGCTGGGCTATCAGACGGTCACCTCTGTAGCTGTAGTGTCATTTTTCCTATGGTCCAATGTGTAAATTAAACAAAAAAGTGCACGTTTGTTATGATGTCCAAGATGGGGACCAGGATGTGGACATAATAAAAAATTAGGGAACATGATAGGAGACATTTCTACAATACATATAATCATTCTTATCTATCTAATACGATGATAACAGCTCTCCATACCTGCAGTCCACCACAAGGACCACCCTCTCTAAACCCTGAAAAATGAAATCATCCTCAGTGACGAAGAGAGGGGGCTCAGTGCCCCCAATGGTCTCAGAGCATTGACTCTTCTAAGAGTCTTAAGAGTCCTGCTCACACTGATGGGGTGCAGCTGTGGGACCCTATTTTCAGAGATGATGTCCTCCACCCAACTCTCAAAATGCTGAAAGGGTCTTCAGTAGAGATGAATAGTCGAGCTGGGCTATCAGACGGTCACCTCTGTAGCTGTAGTGTCATTTTTCCTATGGTCCAATGTGTAAATTAAACAAAAAAGTGCACGTTTGTTATGATGTCCAAGATGGGGACCAGGATGTGGACATAATAAAAAATTAGGGAACATGATAGGAGACATTTCTACAATACATATAATCATTCTTATCTATCTAATACGATGACAACAGCTCTCCATACCTGCAGTCCACCACAAGGACCACCCTCTCTAATCCCTGAAAAATGAAATCATCCTCAGTGACGAAGAGAGGGGGCTAAGCGCCCCCATGGTCTCAGAGCATTAACTCTTCTAAGAGTCCTAAGAGTCCTGCTCACACTGATGGGGTGCAGCTGTGGGACCCTATTTTCAGAGATGATGTCCTCCACCCAACTCTCAAAAAGCTGAAAGGGTCTTCAGTAGAGATGGATAGTCGAGCTGGGCTATCAGACGGTCACCTCTGTAGCTGTAGTGTCATTTTTCCTATGGTCCAATGTGGAAATTAAACAAAAAAGTGCACGTTTGTTATGATGTCCAAGATGGGGACCAGGATGTGGACATAATAAAAAATTAGGGAACATGATAGGAGACATTTCTACAATACATATAATCATTCTTATCTATTTAATACGATGACAACAGCTCTCCATACCTGCAGTCCACCACAAGGACCACCCTCTCTAATCCCTGAAAAATGAAATCATCCTCAGTGACGAAGAGAGGGGGCTAAGCGCCCCCCATGGTCTCAGAGCATTGACTCTTCTAAGAGTCCTAAGAGTCCTGCTCACACTGATGGGGTGCAGCTGTGGGACCCTATTTTCAGAGATGATGTCCTCCACCCAACTCTCAAAAAGCTGAAAGGGTCTTCAGTAGAGATGGATTGTCGAGCTGGACTATCAGACGGTCACCTCTGTAGCTGTAGTGTCATTTTTCCTATGGTCCAATGTGTAAATTAAACAAAAAAGTGCACGTTTGTTATGATGTCCAAGATGGGGACCAGGATGTGGACATAATAAAAAATTAGGGAACATGATAGGAGACATTTCTACAATACATATAATCATTCTTATCTACCTAATACCATGATAACAGCTCTCCATACCTGCAGTCCACCACAAGGACCACCCTCTCTAATCCCTGAAAAATGAAATCATCCTCAGTGACGAAGAGAGGGGGCTAAGTGCCCCCAATGGTCTCAGAGCATTGACTCTTCTAAGAGTCCTAAGAGTCCTGCTCACACTGATGGGGTGCAGCTGTGGGACCCTATTTTCAGAGATGATGTCCTCCACCCAACTCTCAAAAAGCTGAAAGGGTCTTCAGTAGAGATGGATAGTCGAGCTGGGCTATCAGACGGTCACCTCTGTAGCTGTAGTGTCATTTTTCCTTTGGTCCAATGTGTAAATTAAACAAAAAAGTGCACGTTTGTTATGATGTCCAAGATGGGGACCAGGATGTGGACATAATAAAAAATTAGGGAACATGATAGGAGACATTTCTACAATACATATAATCATTCTTATCTATCTAATACGATGACAACAGCTCTCCATACCTGCAGTCCACCACAAGGACCACCCTCTCTAATCCCTGAAAAATGAAATCATCCTCAGTGACGAAGAGAGGGGGCTAAGCGCCCCCATGGTCTCAGAGCATTAACTCTTCTAAGAGTCCTAAGAGTCCTGCTCACACTGATGGGGTGCAGCTGTGGGACCCTATTTTCAGAGATGATGTCCTCCACCCAACTCTCAAAAAGCTGAAAGGGTCTTCAGTAGAGATGGATAGTCGAGCTGGGCTATCAGACGGTCACCTCTGTAGCTGTAGTGTCATTTTTCCTATGGCCCAATGTGTAAATTAAACAAAAAAGTGCACGTTTGTTATGATGTCCAAGATGGGGACCAGGATGTGGACATAATAAAAAATTAGGGAACATGATAGGAGACATTTCTACAATACATATAATCATTCTTATCTATCTAATACGATCACAACAGCTCTCCATACCTGCAGTCCACCACAAGGACCACCCTCTCTAATCCCTGAAAAATGAAATCATCCTCAGTGACGAAGAGAGGGGGCCAAGCGCCCCCCATGGTACCAGAGCATTGACTCTTCTAAGAGTCCTAAGAGTCCTGCTCACACTGATGGGGTGAAGCTGTGGGACCCTATTTTCAGAGATGATGTCCTCCACCCAACTCTCAAAAAGCTGAAAGGGTCTTCAGTAGAGATGGATAGTCGAGCTGGGCTATCAGACGGTCACCTGTGTAGCTGTAGTGTCATTTTTCCTATGGTCCAATGTGTAAATTAAACAAAAAAGTGCACGTTTGTTATGATGTCCAAGATGGGGACCAGGATGTGGACATAATAAGAAATTAGGGAACATGATAGGAGACATTTCTACAATACATATAATCATTCTTATCTATCTAATACGATGACAACAGCTCTCCATACCTGCAGTCCACCACAAGGACCACCCTCTCTAATCCCTGAAAAATGAAATCATCCTCAGGGACGAAGAGAGGGGGATAAGCGCCCCCCATGGTTTTAGAGCATTGACTCTTCTAAGAGTCCTAAGAGTCCTGCTTACACTGATGGGGTGCAGCTGTGGGACCCTATTTTCAGAGATGATGTCCTCCACCCAACTCTCAAAAAGCTGAAAGGGTCTTCAGTAGAGATGGATAGTCGAGCTGGGCTATCAGACGGTCACCTCTGTAGCTGTAGTGTCATTTTTCCTATGGTCCAATGTGGAAATTAAACAAAAAAGTGCACGTTTGTTATGATGTCCAAGATGGGGACCAGGATGTGGACATAATAAAAAATTAGGGAACATGATAGGAGACATTTCTACAATACATATAATCATTCTTATCTATTTAATACGATGACAACAGCTCTCCATACCTGCAGTCCACCACAAGGACCACCCTCTCTAATCCCTGAAAAATGAAATCATCCTCAGTGACGAAGAGAGGGGGCTAAGCGCCCCCCATGGTCTCAGAGCATTGACTCTTCTAAGAGTCCTAAGAGTCCTGCTCACACTGATGGGGTGCAGCTGTGGGACCCTATTTTCAGAGATGATGTCCTCCACCCAACTCTCAAAAAGCTGAAAGGGTCTTCAGTAGAGATGGATTGTCGAGCTGGACTATCAGACGGTCACCTCTGTAGCTGTAGTGTCATTTTTCCTATGGTCCAATGTGTAAATTAAACAAAAAAGTGCACGTTTGTTATGATGTCCAAGATGGGGACCAGGATGTGGACATAATAAAAAATTAGGGAACATGATAGGAGACATTTCTACAATACATATAATCATTCTTATCTACCTAATACCATGATAACAGCTCTCCATACCTGCAGTCCACCACAAGGACCACCCTCTCTAATCCCTGAAAAATGAAATCATCCTCAGTGACGAAGAGAGGGGGCTAAGTGCCCCCAATGGTCTCAGAGCATTGACTCTTCTAAGAGTCCTAAGAGTCCTGCTCACACTGATGGGGTGCAGCTGTGGGACCCTATTTTCAGAGATGATGTCCTCCACCCAACTCTCAAAAAGCTGAAAGGGTCTTCAGTAGAGATGGATAGTCGAGCTGGGCTATCAGACGGTCACCTCTGTAGCTGTAGTGTCATTTTTCCTTTGGTCCAATGTGTAAATTAAACAAAAAAGTGCACGTTTGTTATGATGTCCAAGATGGGGACCAGGATGTGGACATAATAAAAAATTAGGGAACATGATAGGAGACATTTCTACAATACATATAATCATTCTTATCTATCTAATACGATGACAACAGCTCTCCATACCTGCAGTCCACCACAAGGACCACCCTCTCTAATCCCTGAAAAATGAAATCATCCTCAGTGACGAAGAGAGGGGGCTAAGCGCCCCCATGGTCTCAGAGCATTAACTCTTCTAAGAGTCCTAAGAGTCCTGCTCACACTGATGGGGTGCAGCTGTGGGACCCTATTTTCAGAGATGATGTCCTCCACCCAACTCTCAAAAAGCTGAAAGGGTCTTCAGTAGAGATGGATAGTCGAGCTGGGCTATCAGACGGTCACCTCTGTAGCTGTAGTGTCATTTTTCCTATGGCCCAATGTGTAAATTAAACAAAAAAGTGCACGTTTGTTATGATGTCCAAGATGGGGACCAGGATGTGGACATAATAAAAAATTAGGGAACATGATAGGAGACATTTCTACAATACATATAATCATTCTTATCTATCTAATACGATCACAACAGCTCTCCATACCTGCAGTCCACCACAAGGACCACCCTCTCTAATCCCTGAAAAATGAAATCATCCTCAGTGACGAAGAGAGGGGGCCAAGCGCCCCCCATGGTACCAGAGCATTGACTCTTCTAAGAGTCCTAAGAGTCCTGCTCACACTGATGGGGTGAAGCTGTGGGACCCTATTTTCAGAGATGATGTCCTCCACCCAACTCTCAAAAAGCTGAAAGGGTCTTCAGTAGAGATGGATAGTCGAGCTGGGCTATCAGACGGTCACCTGTGTAGCTGTAGTGTCATTTTTCCTATGGTCCAATGTGTAAATTAAACAAAAAAGTGCACGTTTGTTATGATGTCCAAGATGGGGACCAGGATGTGGACATAATAAGAAATTAGGGAACATGATAGGAGACATTTCTACAATACATATAATCATTCTTATCTATCTAATACGATGACAACAGCTCTCCATACCTGCAGTCCACCACAAGGACCACCCTCTCTAATCCCTGAAAAATGAAATCATCCTCAGGGACGAAGAGAGGGGGATAAGCGCCCCCCATGGTTTTAGAGCATTGACTCTTCTAAGAGTCCTAAGAGTCCTGCTTACACTGATGGGGTGCAGCTGTGGGACCCTATTTTCAGAGATGATGTCCTCCACCCAACTCTCAAAAAGCTGAAAGGGTCTTCAGTAGAGATGGATAGTCGAGCTGGGCTATCAGACGGTCACCTCTGTAGCTGTAGTGTCATTTTTCCTATGGTCCAATGTGTAAATTAAACAAAAAAGTGCACGTTTGTTATGATGTCCAAGATGGGGACCAGGATGTGGACATAATAAAAAATTAGGGAACATGATAGGAGACATTTCTACAATACATATAATCATTCTTATCTATCTAATACGATGATAACAGCTCTCCATACCTGCAGTCCACCACAAGGACCACCCTCTCTAAACCCTGAAAAATGAAATCATCCTCAGTGACGAAGAGAGGGGGCTCAGTGCCCCCAATGGTCTCAGAGCATTGACTCTTCTAAGAGTCTTAAGAGTCCTGCTCACACTGATGGGGTGCAGCTGTGGGACCCTATTTTCAGAGATGATGTCCTCCACCCAACTCTCAAAATGCTGAAAGGGTCTTCAGTAGAGATGAATAGTCGAGCTGGGCTATCAGACGGTCACCTCTGTAGCTGTAGTGTCATTTTTCCTATGGTCCAATGTGTAAATTAAACAAAAAAGTGCACGTTTGTTATGATGTCCAAGATGGGGACCAGGATGTGGACATAATAAAAAATTAGGGAACATGATAGGAGACATTTCTACAATACATATAATCATTCTTATCTATCTAATACGATGACAACAGCTCTCCATACCTGCAGTCCACCACAAGGACCACCCTCTCTAATCCCTGAAAAATGAAATCATCCTCAGTGACGAAGAGAGGGGGCTAAGCGCCCCCATGGTCTCAGAGCATTAACTCTTCTAAGAGTCCTAAGAGTCCTGCTCACACTGATGGGGTGCAGCTGTGGGACCCTATTTTCAGAGATGATGTCCTCCACCCAACTCTCAAAAAGCTGAAAGGGTCTTCAGTAGAGATGGATAGTCGAGCTGGGCTATCAGACGGTCACCTCTGTAGCTGTAGTGTCATTTTTCCTATGGTCCAATGTGGAAATTAAACAAAAAAGTGCACGTTTGTTATGATGTCCAAGATGGGGACCAGGATGTGGACATAATAAAAAATTAGGGAACATGATAGGAGACATTTCTACAATACATATAATCATTCTTATCTATTTAATACGATGACAACAGCTCTCCATACCTGCAGTCCACCACAAGGACCACCCTCTCTAATCCCTGAAAAATGAAATCATCCTCAGTGACGAAGAGAGGGGGCTAAGCGCCCCCCATGGTCTCAGAGCATTGACTCTTCTAAGAGTCCTAAGAGTCCTGCTCACACTGATGGGGTGCAGCTGTGGGACCCTATTTTCAGAGATGATGTCCTCCACCCAACTCTCAAAAAGCTGAAAGGGTCTTCAGTAGAGATGGATTGTCGAGCTGGGCTATCAGACGGTCACCTCTGTAGCTGTAGTGTCATTTTTCCTATGGTCCAATGTGTAAATTAAACAAAAAAGTGCACGTTTGTTATGATGTCCAAGATGGGGACCAGGATGTGGACATAATAAAAAATTAGGGAACATGATAGGAGACATTTCTACAATACATATAATCATTCTTATCTACCTAATACCATGATAACAGCTCTCCATACCTGCAGTCCACCACAAGGACCACCCTCTCTAATCCCTGAAAAATGAAATCATCCTCAGTGACGAAGAGAGGGGGCTAAGTGCCCCCAATGGTCTCAGAGCATTGACTCTTCTAAGAGTCCTAAGAGTCCTGCTCACACTGATGGGGTGCAGCTGTGGGACCCTATTTTCAGAGATGATGTCCTCCACCCAACTCTCAAAAAGCTGAAAGGGTCTTCAGTAGAGATGGATAGTCGAGCTGGGCTATCAGACGGTCACCTCTGTAGCTGTAGTGTCATTTTTCCTTTGGTCCAATGTGTAAATTAAACAAAAAAGTGCACGTTTGTTATGATGTCCAAGATGGGGACCAGGATGTGGACATAATAAAAAATTAGGGAACATGATAGGAGACATTTCTACAATACATATAATCATTCTTATCTATCTAATACGATGACAACAGCTCTCCATACCTGCAGTCCACCACAAGGACCACCCTCTCTAATCCCTGAAAAATGAAATCATCCTCAGTGACGAAGAGAGGGGGCTAAGCGCCCCCATGGTCTCAGAGCATTAACTCTTCTAAGAGTCCTAAGAGTCCTGCTCACACTGATGGGGTGCAGCTGTGGGACCCTATTTTCAGAGATGATGTCCTCCACCCAACTCTCAAAAAGCTGAAAGGGTCTTCAGTAGAGATGGATAGTCGAGCTGGGCTATCAGACGGTCACCTCTGTAGCTGTAGTGTCATTTTTCCTATGGCCCAATGTGTAAATTAAACAAAAAAGTGCACGTTTGTTATGATGTCCAAGATGGGGACCAGGATGTGGACATAATAAAAAATTAGGGAACATGATAGGAGACATTTCTACAATACATATAATCATTCTTATCTATCTAATACGATCACAACAGCTCTCCATACCTGCAGTCCACCACAAGGACCACCCTCTCTAATCCCTGAAAAATGAAATCATCCTCAGTGACGAAGAGAGGGGGCCAAGCGCCCCCCATGGTACCAGAGCATTGACTCTTCTAAGAGTCCTAAGAGTCCTGCTCACACTGATGGGGTGAAGCTGTGGGACCCTATTTTCAGAGATGATGTCCTCCACCCAACTCTCAAAAAGCTGAAAGGGTCTTCAGTAGAGATGGATAGTCGAGCTGGGCTATCAGACGGTCACCTGTGTAGCTGTAGTGTCATTTTTCCTATGGTCCAATGTGTAAATTAAACAAAAAAGTGCACGTTTGTTATGATGTCCAAGATGGGGACCAGGATGTGGACATAATAAGAAATTAGGGAACATGATAGGAGACATTTCTACAATACATATAATCATTCTTATCTATCTAATACGATGACAACAGCTCTCCATACCTGCAGTCCACCACAAGGACCACCCTCTCTAATCCCTGAAAAATGAAATCATCCTCAGGGACGAAGAGAGGGGGCTAAGCGCCCCCCATGGTTTTAGAGCATTGACTCTTCTAAGAGTCCTAAGAGTCCTGCTTACACTGATGGGGTGCAGCTGTGGGACCCTATTTTCAGAGATGATGTCCTCCACCCAACTCTCAAAAAGCTGAAAGGGTCTTCAGTAGAGATGGATAGTCGAGCTGGGCTATCAGACGGTCACCTCTGTAGCTGTAGTGTCATTTTTCCTATGGTCCAATGTGTAAATTAAACAAAAAAGTGCACGTTTGTTATGATTTCCAAGATGGGGACCAGGATGTGGACATAATAAAAAAATAGGGAACATGATAGCAGACATTTCTACAATACATATAATCATTCTTATCTATCTAATACGATGACAACAGCTCTCCATACCTGCAGTCCACCACAAGGACCACCCTCTCTATTCCCTGAAAAGTGAAATCATCCTCAGTGACGAAGAGAGGGGGCTAAGCGCCCCCCATGGTCTCAGAGCATTGACTCTTCTAAGAGTCCTAAGAGTCCTGCTCACACTGATGGGGTGCAGCTGTGGGACCCTATTTTCAGAGATGATGTTCTCCACCCAACTCTCAAAAAGCTGAAAGGGTCTTCAGTAGAGATGGATAGTCGAGCTGGGCTATCAGACGGTCACCTCTGTAGCTGTAGTGTCATTTTTCCTATGGTCCAATGTGTAAATTAAACAAAAAAGTGCACGTTTGTTATGATGTCCAAGATGGGGACCAGGATGTGGACATAATAAAAAATTAGGGAACATGATAGGAGACATTTCTACAATACATATAATCATTCTTATCTATCTAATACGATCACAACAGCTCTCCATACCTGCAGTCCACCACAAGGACCACTCTCTCTAATCCCTGAAAAATGAAATCATCCTCAGTGACGAAGAGAGGGGGCTAAGCGCCCCCCATGGTCTCAGAGCATTGACTCTTCTAAGAGTCCTAAGATTCCTGCTCACACTGATGGGGTGCAGCTGTGGGACCCTATTTTCAGAGATGATGTCCTCCACCCAACTCTCAAAAAGCTGAAAGGGTCTTCAGTAGAGATGGATAGTCGAGCTGGGCTATCAGACGGTCACCTCTGTAGCTGTAGTGTCATTTTTCCTATGGTCCAATGTGTAAATTAAACAAAAAAGTGCACGTTTGTTATGATTTCCAAGATGGGGACCAGGATGTGGACATAATAAAAAAATAGGGAACATGATAGGAGACATTTCTACAATACATATAATCATTCTTATCTATCTAATACGATGACAACAGCTCTCCATACCTGCAGTCCACCACAAGGACCACCCTCTCTATTCCCTGAAAAGTGAAATCATCCTCAGTGACGAAGAGAGGGGGCTAAGCGCCCCCCATGGTCTCAGAGCATTGACTCTTCTAAGAGTCTTAAGAGTCCTGCTCACACTGATGGGGTGCAGCTGTGGGACCCTATTTTCAGAGATGATGTCCTCCACCCAACTCTCAAAATGCTGAAAGGGTCTTCAGTAGAGATGAATAGTCGAGCTGGGCTATCAGACGGTCACCTCTGTAGCTGTAGTGTCATTTTTCCTATGGTCCAATGTGTAAATTAAACAAAAAAGTGCACGTTTGTTATGATGTCCAAGATGGGGACCAGGATGTGGACATAATAAAAAATTAGGGAACATGATAGGAGACATTTCTACAATACATATAATCATTCTTATCTATCTAATACGATGACAACAGCTCTCCATACCTGCAGTCCACCACAAGGACCACCCTCTCTAATCCCTGAAAAATAAAATCATCCTCAGTGACGAAGAGAGGGGGCTAAGCGCCCCCATGGTCTCAGAGCATTAACTCTTCTAAGAGTCCTAAGAGTCCTGCTCACACTGATGGGGTGCAGCTGTGGGACCCTATTTTCAGAGATGATGTCCTCCACCCAACTCTCAAAAAGCTGAAAGGGTCTTCAGTAGAGATGGATAGTCGAGCTGGGCTATCAGATGGTCACCTCTGTAGCTGTAGTGTCATTTTTCCTATGGTCCAATGTGGAAATTAAACAAAAAAGTGCACGTTTGTTATGATGTCCAAGATGGGGACCAGGATGTGGACATAATAAAAAATTAGGGAACATGATAGGAGACATTTCTACAATACATATAATCATTCTTATCTATCTAATACGATGACAACAGCTCTCCATACCTGCAGTCCACCACAAGGACCACCCTCTCTAATCCCTGAAAAATGAAATCATCCTCAGTGACGAAGAGAGGGGGCCAAGCGCCCCCCATGGTACCAGAGCATTGACTCTTCTAAGAGTCCTAAGAGTCCTGCTCACACTGATGGGGTGCAGCTGTGGGACCCTATTTTCAGAGATGATGTCCTCCACCCAACTCTCAAAAAGCTGAAAGGGTCTTCAGTAGAGATGGATAGTCGAGCTGGGCTATCAGACGGTCACCTCTGTAGCTGTAGTGTCATTTTTCCTATTGTCCAATTTGTAAATTAAACAAAAAAGTGCACGTTTGTTATGATTTCCAAGATGGGAACCAGGATGTGGACATAATAAAAAAATAGGGAACATGATAGGAGACATTTCTACAATACATATAATCATTCTTATCTATCTAATACGATGACAACAGCTCTCCATACCTGCAGTCCACCACAAGGACCACCCTCTCTATTCCCTGAAAAGTGAAATCATCCTCAGTGACGAGGAGAGGGGGCTAAGCGCCCCCCATGGTCTCAGAGCATTGACTCTTCTAAGAGTCCTAAGAGTCCTGCTCACACTGATGGGGTGCAGCTGTGGGACCCTATTTTCAGAGATGATGTTCTCCACCCAACTCTCAAAAAGCTGAAAGGGTCTTCAGTAGAGATGGATAGTCGAGCTGGGCTATCAGACGGTCACCTCTGTAGCTGTAGTGTCATTTTTCCTATGGTCCAATGTGTAAATTAAACAAAAGAGTGCACGTTTGTTATGATGTCCAAGATGGGGACCAGGATGTGGACATAATAAAAAATTAGGGAACATGATAGGAGACATTTCTACAATACATATAATCATTCTTATCTATTTAATACGATGACAACAGCTCTCCATACCTGCAGTCCACCACAAGGACCACCCTCTCTAATCCCTGAAAAATGAAATCATCCTCAGTGACGAAGAGAGGGGGCTAGGCGCCCCCCATGGTCTCAGAGCATTGACTCTTCTAAGAGTCCTAAGAGTCCTGCTCACACTGATGGGGTGCAGCTGTGGGACCCTATTTTCAGAGATGATGTCCTCCACCCAACTCTCAAAAAGCTGAAAGGGTCTTCAGTAGAGATGGATTGTCGAGCTGGGCTATCAGACGGTCACCTCTGTAGCTGTAGTGTCATTTTTCCTATGGTCCAATGTGTAAATTAAACAAAAAAGTGCACGTTTGTTATGATGTCCAAGATGGGGACCAGGATGTGGACATAATAAAAAATTAGGGAACATGATAGGAGACATTTCTACAATACATATAATCATTCTTATCTACCTAATACCATGATAACAGCTCTCCATACCTGCAGTCCACCACAAGGACCACCCTCTCTAATCCCTGAAAAATGAAATCATCCTCAGTGACGAAGAGAGGGGGATAAGTGCCCCCAATGGTCTCAGAGCATTGACTCTTCTAAGAGTCCTAAGAGTCCTGCTCACACTGATGGGGTGCAGCTGTGGGACCCTATTTTCAGAGATGATGTCCTCCACCCAACTCTCAAAAAGCTGAAAGGGTCTTCAGTAGAGATGGATAGTCGAGCTGGGCTATCAGACGGTCACCTCTGTAGCTGTAGTGTCATTTTTCCTTTGGTCCAATGTGTAAATTAAACAAAAAAGTGCACGTTTGTTATGATGTCCAAGATGGGGACCAGGATGTGGACATAATAAAAAATTAGGGAACATGATAGGAGACATTTCTACAATACATATAATCATTCTTATCTATCTAATACGATAACAACAGCTCTCCATACCTGCAGTCCACCACAAGGACCACCCTCTCTAATCCCTGAAAAATGAAATCATCCTCAGTGACGAAGAGAGGGGGCTAAGCGCCCCCATGGTCTCAGAGCATTAACTCTTCTAAGAGTCCTAAGAGTCCTGCTCACACTGATGGGGTGCAGCTGTGGGACCCTATTTTCAGAGATGATGTCCTCCACCCAACTCTCAAAAAGCTGAAAGGGTCTTCAGTAGAGATGGATAGTCGAGCTGGGCTATCAGACGGTCACCTCTGTAGCTGTAGTGTCATTTTTCCTATGGCCCAATGTGTAAATTAAACAAAAAAGTGCACGTTTGTTATGATGTCCAAGATGGGGACCAGGATGTGGACATAATAAAAAATTAGGGAACATGATAGGAGACATTTCTACAATACATATAATCATTCTTATCTATCTAATACGATCACAACAGCTCTCCATACCTGCAGTCCACCACAAGGACCACCCTCTCTAATCCCTGAAAAATGAAATCATCCTCAGTGACGAAGAGAGGGGGCCAAGCGCCCCCCATGGTACCAGAGCTTTGACTCTTCTAAGAGTCCTAAGAGTCCTGCTCACACTGATGGGGTGAAGCTGTGGGACCCTATTTTCAGAGATGATGTCCTCCACCCAACTCTCAAAAAGCTGAAAGGGTCTTCAGTAGAGATGGATAGTCGAGCTGGGCTATCAGACGGTCACCTCTGTAGCTGTAGTGTCATTTTTCCTATGGTCCAATGTGTAAATTAAACAAAAAAGTGCACGTTTGTTATGATGTCCAAGATGGGGACCAGGATGTGGACATAATAAGAAATTAGGGAACATGATAGGAGACATTTCTACAATACATATAATCATTCTTATCTATCTAATACGATGACAACAGCTCTCCATACCTGCAGTCCACCACAAGGACCACCCTCTCTAATCCCTGAAAAATGAAATCATCCTCAGGGACGAAGAGAGGGGGCTAAGCGCCCCCCATGGTTTTAGAGCATTGACTCTTCTAAGAGTCCTAAGAGTCCTGCTTACACTGATGGGGTGCAGCTGTGGGACCCTATTTTCAGAGATGATGTCCTCCACCCAACTCTCAAAAAGCTGAAAGGGTCTTCAGTAGAGATGGATAGTCGAGCTGGGCTATCAGACGGTCACCTCTGTAGCTGTAGTGTCATTTTTCCTATGGTCCAATGTGTAAATTAAACAAAAAAGTGCACGTTTGTTATGATGTTCAAGATGGGGACCAGGATGTGGACATAATAAAAAATTAGGGAACATGATAGGAGACATTTCTACAATACATATAATCATTCTTATCTATCTAATACGATCACAACAGCTCTCCATACCTGCAGTCCACCACAAGGACCACTCTCTCTAATCCCTGAAAAATGAAATCATCCTCAGTGACGAAGAGAGGGGGCTAAGCGCCCCCCATGGTCTCAGAGCATTGACTCTTCTAAGAGTCCTAAGATTCCTGCTCACACTGATGGGGTGCAGCTGTGGGACCCTATTTTCAGAGATGATGTCCTCCACCCAACTCTCAAAAAGCTGAAAGGGTCTTCAGTAGAGATGGATAGTCGAGCTGGGCTATCAGACGGTCACCTCTGTAGCTGTAGTGT